>NC_087127.1:5490048-5793078 GCF_030705265.1 Helicoverpa armigera | reverse complement strand
TAAAAAGTTACAACACTGCCCTTTTAAAACACTACTGCCGGTATAATAATGAATGAATCACTATCAAGTAATTACTCTGTTGAAGCAGCCTATACGAAATATCTGGAACTATTACACCTTAACTCGGACATTTTTTGCACCTAGTTTTTACAAACAATCGGCTTTAGCGTTCAAGGTCCTTATGCGATGAATTAGAATTGGCTCTGTGACAATTTTGTGACACATTATATTAGTTCTTAGGTGCAATCTTAAATACGTACTGAAAACGGCTCATCTAGCCAAACACATGTAAACAGTGAGAGCGTGTGGTAGCTATCTGCATCATTAGATATTATTATTTATCTCAATGTTTGTCTCAGAAGTCCAGCATGACATAATTATCTTCTACGATATGACAAAACTGTGATAAGTGAGTCCAACCTTAATCCTAGAATTTATCGATTGACCTTTGTCATAACTGGAACACTGTAGCATGACAGGTAAATAAAGATAACAAATGTACTTTTTTTTAAGAATTCTAAATGACGTAAAGGAACTAATTATTAATGATATGGATTATTTCAGGATGCCAGCGGGCACAAGTCCTGAGCTGTGTAGCCTGCTCATCGGGCTGCTGCGGCGGAACCCGCGCGAGCGCATGCCCTTCGAAGCTTTCTTCAACCATCCGTTCCTACAGCGACCGCGGACCACCTCCATCAACAGTGAGTCTCAACATCACTCATTTAACTGACTAACACTAATTAACGCCTTATTCCACGCTCTCAAAACCGCACTGTACTAATCTTTATTGTACAAATTATACGACCGGCTGAAACATTCAGACACATGTTCGTGGTTGTTCGACTTAGTGAATAAACCACTCGCTATGAGTCATTAACGTGAATATAAAGTAACTAACATTGAAACATATAAAACTAGGAACGAGTGACTAATCATCGGTGCTCTATTCCATTGTTTGTAACATTTCAAAATCCTCCACGCTTTCTCAAACTTTGATTGTATATTTTTTTCAGAATATGTATTTAGTTGAATAGTTTGTATAATTAATAATTGTATATAGTGGACATATAATCAGACAAACATATTCAGACAAAAGTTTTGCTAACATAACACGTGTACCGGATCCGTGTAATTAACAATCCCGTCTTGTGTTAGTAGGTACCTATTCTTAGCAATTTCACGCTAGCCAGCCATTATGAAATTATAACAACAAATAATAATGTATTTATTAATGGAACAGTTATCTTAATTACAACACAGTAATGACATTATAAAAAATTCAAACATAATTTATAGTTGCATTAACACTTACATTTAGCTTGAATAAATAAATTATAATGTACAGCGACTAGGTATATCAAACATGTTATTTTCAACAAACATCATTATAACTATCACCACATCATTTAATTTATTTACATTATCGTAATCTAGCTTCTAGTCCATGAATTTTTGAACTATTTATGTATAAATAAATATATATATGTAAATACACATTTAAGCTAGACTTGAGTACCCAATCATGGTGTGTGAAATTATGAATATTGTTTAGGTTTGGACTCGGATCTGCCCGACATATTGGAGAGCGATCTCGAGGGTCGGCCTGATACTAACTGTTACCTAGAGGAGTCATGGGAAAGCCAGGGTACATCCTCACTTATTCAATTCGCTTTGGTTGTGCATGGGATGGGGGTGGCGCATATCTTTATAATCCGATCATGTAAATCTGTGTCGGTTTGCGTTGTGTCGCCAATAGTTCTCTAACCGAGCACTAATGTCTATTAAAAAGCATGACATCAAATATTTGTGCACGTACCTACACTCATTTACCAATCTATTAATTATCACAAGAGGACTACTGGTGACCGACCTCTTTCGTCTCCCGGCAAAGTTCAAAAATTTCAAGGACTACGTTGTAACTGGCAAACTATATCATCTCATCGCTTGCTATTTATGATTATATGTCGCTTGCCTTCGATATTCAAAATACAGAAACTGTGCACAGTTCTGCATGGGTTGCGCTTTGTTGTAAAGAGTTTGGTTAGTAAAGGTGTTGTGTTGCCAGGAGCGAGTGTGAACCCTCCTTCGCTGGGTGCGGGCGGGTCGGGAGCGGGCGCCAGGCCGTCGTCTGCGCCGCGCAGCTCCAACCCGCCGCCACAACCACTGCCCACGCTACAAGCGTATAAGAAATCACAGCCGACATCCTCCGGTAAGTGTCTCTATAAATTAACCCTTCTACTGTGAGGGTCAGAAAGAGACTAAACGCTCCATCCCCCAGTCAAAGAGTTCCCGCGGTAAATCATTTGAACAATCCTGTAGCACTACGCCTGCCTGTTTATGAAACTTGACATACTTTATATTGAACGACGATATATAATGTGTCATTGTATACGTACGCTTGTACAACATACTAGTAGATGATCTAGTTTCTTATCGGCTACTCTAACAATAGCTATCTTTACTGATATTGAGGAAATCACCGCCCATGCCCACAAGTGGTACCTTTCCCTCGGCTGATACGGCACGAACCATTTGATTGACATTGTATGTAGTTTACTTTTCCTTTCCTACCATATCAAGTATTAGATAATTATGTTTTAATGATGAGGAGCTAAGAGCTTGTTGTCTTTCCTATTCCATTTGATTTACGTTTAATCCACCACAAAGTAGGTAGCGGGTCTGAGATTATGACGTAAACCAACTCAAACAATTAAAAAATTGTTAGCAAACTAAATACAAATTAAGATGTTGTACGTTGATGACGTGAATTAATGTTGAGTTCGAAAACAAATGACTTTGTTGAACAAGCGATCAGTACACAGTACAATGATATCATTTCCGTTTAACTCATTGCTAAATGAAGGGCATAAAGATAATAATCAATAAATATTACCAAATAAGGTAATTGCAAATCTTGTAGCTTATAACGTTGAAATTTTGTATGATGTGATTTCCCAATACATTTATAATAACTTCTTGACATTTCCTCTTAGAGGCCAAAATAAATAACTTTACCGTCGTCTTGCTGTAATGCGTGGGTTCCAATGATTACATAAGATTTATCATAGCTATTAGCGAAACGCAATACATCACATGTGGTTTCGCCTTCACCCACCGGGTTAACGGAGCGGAAGAGGAATAAGAAACAATTGACATTGCTTATATTATTTGTAAAATAACTCGGTAATTAATTGGGCGATGCGTACTGAATATAATGATAAATGTAATATGCATTACGGATTGACATTGTGTACATGACTGAATCATGTATAATTTAATAAATTAATTACTACATATTCAGTACTATTTTGACGGGAAATTATGAAATGAGTGGGAGGGGCGGTGGGTGCAGCGTGAGGGAGTGTCACACTCACTGACTCAAACCCATCATGTTTCTTCTTAAGACCTTTATGTATGGCCGCGGTAACTGTTTGGAATAATCCCCCAGCTCCTATATTCAGTACTGACTATCACATCGGGTCGGGTTATCATAATATGTATGTTTATAGTTCCTGAAAAGTAAGTTCTCTGAAGTGGTCTCATTATCACGAATGAGTCTATCTTACAATCAATGATTTTCCGAATTATCATGATTCAGTTTTTCTGATAATCAGCGGAAGTGGTGACGTCTTATTTTGCTTTTTTTATTTTTGTGGGAATCAGCATTTAGTAATCTTTGGTCCTTGATAACTAGTCGCCGCATCACTACAAATCTTAAAACTAAGTAGGTTTGTTTGGAAAGTTTCGATACAAACTGCGTGTTAAGTTATCATACCTACATACCTGTCAAATAATGTATGAATTCACCCATTTACCTGAATTTATTTACATGCAATTGGCATTATTAGAGGTTCCGATTGGCTACATTGTACATTCATTGTTTCATTATCATAGTACCTACTGTATAGCTTAACATAGTAACATATGTTTATAATTGCAATGCTACTGTATTTTAGCTAGACTCTCACTCAAACGTTCTTTGACCAAACTAATAGGTAGGTACCTACATAATTATTATGTAATTCGAGAAACGCTAAGAACAAGTCATTAGGACTTTGTTATCATTCAGTGTCATTAGTGATTACATTATATTGAAGTTTATCGCTTTATCAACACTAATTCGCTACTGGCCGCCTGCAGATAACAGGCATGCGACAACGTCATTGTACTTGCACTAATTCATGAAAGCGCTCATGGCGTTTATATAACATATTGGTTTCTCGAGTCACATGTCGTGCCTCACCTATATTAACGAAATTGACGTGTGAAAATACACGTATTATTTCCACTTGATCAAACACTGAAGTAAATTGAGTAAATTAAATAGAAAACAATCTTCTTATCAATGGCTTAAAATATATCTAGAACATAATATATCATTGTTCTCGGAGTAAACAAATTCGATAACCCTCTCTAACCTGCCCTTGAGCACCTAGAGCCGGTATCAATTTTATTGTTGTAGGCCCGTATTAATAAATAAGTCTCAATCGTGATGTCAAGACCGGTATCAGTTGATAAGTTCTCAAGATGCGATCAGCATCTTAATGTCGACGCTAATTAATAAACCTTTATCAACAGTATCTCAGATGATACTGCGGTTCGGATCGAGATATCAAGATATGTAATTTGACACTCTATGAAATCCTGATGTTAAGACTTGTTACGTCACAGCGAACGAACTGTTACATCTTTCATTCATTGCGTTTAGTAATAGCTTTGAAGAACGATAATGTCCAACTCTGTATGCATAGGAATAAAAGTTGTTTTCCAGTTTAATTGTATTGTAATTTGAGGAAAGTAGATTACTTTTTTATATTATATACATTATGATTTTTTTTACCATAAAAGAGCACTATTTACTATAAAGTTACGTTTAATTTTTTTGACAAACGCACATACCAGTGATTGCGCGTCACCTCATTATATATAATCTGTGGTTCTCCTTCATGTTTACTTGTTAGTACTTATCGGAAGTGTATACTGTGTATAGTTTCGCATTTACTTACAAGTTATTTGAAGTTATTAATTTTCGATAATGGAGTCAAAGAAACATGTCTTTAGCCCCATCGAAAAAAAACATTTTCTAGATGTACTTAAAAAGTACAGTAACGTTATAGAAAATAAGGATACAGACGGAGCTACGTTAAAGCACAAAAACGACGCTTGGATTCGTGTTACGGCCGAATATAATGCTAGCCCTCTCACTACAAAACAGGTAAGTGGCTGCTAAATACATAGAATTACATACCATATCATATTCATTCATCACATACTCATGTTTTTGTGCTTTATTTATGAAGTGTTATGTATATTTATCATTCATCAGATCACACCATACCTACCTCGAAAGGCAGAGGTGTAGTTTCTAATGTATCAATAAGTATATGCACATGGTTTTTTTTATATTTTAGGCAACAGTTAAACAACTACGGCGCTTGTGGGTTAACACAAAGCAGCGTCAAAGGGAGGCCTTGACGAAAGAACGCCAACATAGGCTAGCTACTGGAGGAGGGCCATCTATCAGCGATGCTGTCGTTGACCCTGATGTGTCCATGGTGGCCCCAGCTCTGATTGTTGGAATCGATAATGCGATTGATTCCGATTTAGTTGAAGGTGTTTATAGTTTTTATTCAAATAATCTTTTTAAACATTGTCTTGTTAAACATTGACTATAATTAATTTAATATTATTTTTAGAGTCTTCGCAGTCGCAAACACCAGACGCCGTGGAAATAGAGCATTATGTTTTAGACGATGTTTCGCAGACATCCGTCATTTCCCACGAGCAAGCCACCGAAGATCAAATAGTACTGCCTGCCTCACCAATCCCTTCCACATCCCAAGTATCCCAACCCTTCATAACAACCATCCCACCTGCCATCCTACCTGCACGTTCTAACACTAGAACAGGTTTAAAAAATAGTGTGATAGAGCAGGAGTACAAGGATAGATCTGTGCGGGCCACAGAAAAACACAATATAGAGATGCAGATTTTAAAAGAACAGCTGAGGGAAGCCAAAGCAAAGGCAGACTTAGCTGAACTTATTTTAAAAGAAAAGCAAAATTCAACAGGTTAGTTGGATAAAAATTGTTTTTTTTTGTTTTGTTTACATTTTGTTAGTTTTTTTATTTAATGTTTTTTGTTTTGTTACAGGTCATACCACAAACAATTAATGTTTATGCACACATTTTTATAATTGTAATAAATGATAGTAATAAGTTAATAATTGTTTCATTTATCTCAATAATACTCAAAGTCATGGTACAATGTAAAATATTAATTACACTTTAATTAAAAAATATATATATTTATAATATAACAAATTATATAACATTGCCTCAATAAAAACTAAAATAATTAACAATTGGCAAGTATTAGAAAATAACTAAATAAAAACATTATAAAACTTTGATATCTATTGGTAATAATTTTCTATTATAGTACTTCTGACTACGAACCCTGCGCTTGTACTAGCCATTACAGTAGTTTCGTTTGCACCATCCTCTTGATCAGAATGGGAATCAATACCCAATGCCATGTTATCATTTAAAATCAGTGATAAATTATGTAACACTGCACATGCTACAATAATAAGGGACACCGTTTGTAACTTGTTACCAAGGCCTTTTGATAAGCATGGAAACCGACGTTTCCAAATTCCAAATATTCTTTCAACAATGTTTCTAGTTTTGATTTGTGCTCGGTTATACCGTATTTGAGGAGGATCTTCAGGAGTTGGCCTAATTGGTGTAAGCATAAATGGCAATGTTGGATAACCACTATCACCTACTAGTTTACCATTTAGCACACCTTGAGTATACTTCATGTATACCCTGGACATTTGAAAAATTCTGGAATCATGAGTGCTGCCCGCCCATCTAGCTACTATGTCCAAGAATTCTGTTTGTGGGCCGACAACAGCCTGTAAAAGAAAATTACAATAGTCATCATCACTGTATAGATGTTATGCAATTATAGCTATAGAAACTGATCATGTTTAGTACACTTACTTGAACATTAATGGAGAAATAAGATTTTCTATTGCGATAAACTTCATGGTGCTGACAACCTGGGGTGTTGACAATTCTTATGTGGGTGCAATCAATGGCTCCATCTATACCTGGTAGCCCTGGCCAACGCCCATGTCTTCCCAAGTCCTTAAATAATTGCCTATTTATGCTAGCTTGATCTCCTGTAGGTATTTTAATATAGGTTTTATGGAGTAATGCTAGCAGTCGTGATACTTTTGTAACGACGTTTGATACTGTAGGCTGAGATAAACTAATGAGATCCCCGCACACAAGCTGAAAGTTTTTGTCATTATTAATAAATTGTTTAACACACATAACATTAATGTTATTATGTTTACAATTCAATTGGTCAAAATCATTTACCTGAAAGGATGCTGTAGCGTAATACCTCAAAGTAAGCAAAACGGCAATTTCTGGCGCGACTGGCAGCCCTCTGTTATCACTTTTCACCAAATTATTTCTTATCAACGATACGATATATAGCACTGATTCTTGGTTAAATCGAAACCGTTTTTTAAAGTTTTGCGTAGGTAATTCGAAGGGATTTGTCGCGTCCCTTATATAAACTTTAGGTAATCGATTTTGAAAAGGCCATAAAATATCATCGTAGTAGTCGACTTCATCATAATAATTGATTTCGGAAATAATATTTTCAACATCCATAGTTCCCGCGAAAAACTTAGGTACGAGTTCACGATCTTAAGTCCAGGGTCGACTGAACTCAACAATCGTGATCTTGATAACCATCCTAATGTCGATCTTGAAACCTGAGTAACGTTTATTAAACAATACGGTCTCAGGTGATGACAGAGTCCTAAACCGCATCTTAGGTTTTGTTTATTAATTTGTCGGAACATCAAACGGGGTCTTAAGATCTCACTCTTACGCTGATATCGGTTTATTAATACGGGCCGTAAAGTGCAATAATTTATTGTTTGTTCCGCCATTTATATGAGTTAATGCACCCATTTACGCGTTGCTATAGACTATAGAGCAATCTTTGTAATGATGCTGCTGATACCGGTCGTCCCACATTTTGATTACCGACACGAAGTAAACACACTCTCATTAACCGCTTCACATCAAACTTATTAAAGTAACAATTTAAGTTAGAATAGACCCCACTCCCTTTCAGAACCAATCCGGGTTATCTATTGACAGATTAGTAATATATTAGTCACGGGGCCAGCAGTTCGCGTAAATAACAACGGGGTCAGTAGTTCACTGGGTTAAACCTGTTTCTAATTATTAAACCTAATGCTGCAATTACGAAGTCCGGCTCGTGTTGGAAGATATCAATCTTTGACATATGTCCATATATACATATAAGTGCTCGAGCATTAGTGCATACACGAGTGCACTCACTGTTCCTCCACTCTCATAGAACGATGGGACGGCAATCCGACACGACCGGAGAGAGATCAGGCGCAGGACCGACATTAACGTGCTGTCCGATGCACGGGTGTATCAAACACCAACTTCCAGACTAAGGGCTGCTTTGCTTTTTTGCTTTGTGAAAGTTGATACTTTTTACAAACAATAATAAAGAACATTGTGTCGTCTAACAGCCGAGTCGTCAGACACGACCTGGGCAGGCGAGGACGACTTCGTGCTGGTGGAGGCGACGGAGAGCGGGTCGGCCGAGTACTCCGCGTCGTCGGGCTCCGAGGCGGCGCCGCGGCCGCGCTCGCTGGCGCTGGCCGCCGCGCCCCAGGCGCCGCCAGACCCGCCCGCGCCTACCGCGCCACAGCCACAACCCGCTGCCCTCAGGGTGAGTACTGAGTACTGCGACCTTTAGAATTTTACTACAACAGGCGAAATGTACATACGCCAGCATATTAAGCTAATAGAATCTGTCAAATCTGTAAATTTAGTTTTTAATGCTCGATACTTTATTTATTATTTATATATTGTATAGGTGAAATAGTTACCTCCTCAAACCATCTACACCGTAAAAGTCCCGTAAAAGGGCCATTACTCATTTGATAGAAATTTTCTTCATAATCGTCATGAGGAGAAACTACAGACACTTGACTGTCAAGTACCTCATGTATCACTTAACTAATTTGCTTTTGTACACATATTTACAAGACGAAATGTATGCAAACTCTTATTTGTATCATTGCAAGATCTGTATATTCTGTACATAGTATTGCTTGCGTTCAACCATAGAGAATAAAAAGACAAGCGGAGATGCCATACATAGGTTACGTTGACAGATAAGTCAAAGAACCCGAATGCCCTGTTAGTAACTCGTAACCGATCCTTTTGGTCATGTCCACATGATTGGCATCTCTGCTCATCTTTCCTAACTCCGTGCGTTTCACTAACTGTGACTACAAATAATCATTGCAGAACCCACTCGCCGTAACATCTAACAATAACGTACCGCGATCACAACCCATCGACGTGCTCCGATCGAACTACAGCCGCAACGCGACCAACATCGGCTCGCTATCGCCTCCGACCGTGAGTATATGCACAATCATATTGATCACTTAAATGTCCATTTACCTATATGTAGCTATGAATTCCGAATTTTCTGAAGGGATTTTCATGCAGTTTTCACAATGTATAGATTCGGTTCGCTTCGTATAGCTTCCGTCGCACTAACTTATTAAAAAGTAACTTCTAGAAAAATGCTTTAATGATTAAAACTGAAAAAAAGTAGGTACAAATCTGACCGAGAGATTCTGAGATGAACGCCATCAATCAAATATTAATAAGAAGCGAACAGGCAAATATTAAACAATAAAAACAAAAGGCCAAGCTTTAATTGAATCCTTTACACGTTACAAATGGTTAGCACGTGTATTAATTAGAAGCAAATACAACAAAGGCGTCACGTTATCTTTTGTCCCGAGTTCATTATCTTATGTAACGCACTTACATATTGTTACATCTGCGCCCTCAACACTGCATAATGGCAGATAGTAACTCTATATGGTATTCACTCAAGTGTTTCCATGTAACTGTTTAAACTAAATGCTTTGTAATGTATTGTGTACCAGCGTATTGTGTGCCGGTTGCTATTTGCTTACAGTTTTGCATGGGCAATTAAGAAATGTTGTTGACGGTATTAATAGGTACATTTATCATAATTTAAAATATTTTTGGCAAAAAATAATATTTTAAGCTGTGAAGTACCAAAGTATATTTTTCGATTCAAGATTAATTCGGTGCAAATTTTCTAGCAATCGAACATATATTATATATCTACAAATAGAACCGACGATTTTTAATATATTTTCCAGACATTGCCTAAGTACGTATTTTGTATTTTGCTCTCCCGTAAAGTTGATATATCTAACAAACTCTTCAAATAGGAGAAGGTTATCAATTCGGATGTTTGTAACCATCAGTGAAAATGGAAACTTAAAATGGTCCTGTTATCGTTATAATTAAATGGTGCGACCCACACCTATTTTGGTCTTTGGTATCCTGTAAAGTTGATATTTTTTACTTCTCTCAGGCTACGACGTCAGTTCCTCTTTATATTTATAGTGCATGTTATAAATAAGCACATATATTTGCAGGTGCCGTTCACGATGACGCCGCCATCGACCCGCCGGCGCAGCAGCAACTCGGGCAGCTCGCCGCCGCCCTCGCTGTGGCAGGTCTCCCCCACTAACGCCAGCCCGCTGCGCAGATCTGGTAATTCACTAATTAGCTTTCCTTTATGTTGTTCTTAAATTCTATTACATCTTTCTCCGAGCCTTTATCCCAAACTATGCTGGGGTCGGCTTCCAGTCTAATCGGATGTAGCTGAGTATTATATGCTTTACAAGGAGCGACTGCCTATCTGACCCCCTCAACCCAGTTACCCGGGCAACCCAATACTCCTTGGTTAGACTGGTCTTAAATTCTATTACATAAGAACGTGTATAGTAACGCATAATGGTATTCTTCTGTAGGATCGTCTCCGCCCGTGCCGCTGGCCCTGAAGGCGAGCGGGTCAGGAGGCGGCTCCCCCAAGCGCGGCGCCCTGCCCGACGCCCTGCTCCGCGGCATCAAGCTGCACGCGCCCGACCCGCCCGTCTACATACCCAACCTGCAGGAGGAGACCATACTCGCCGTACGTATCATTATATACCACACAAGCAAGGACAGGTTCAAGGTGACATCCAAAATACACCTTCTGTTCAGCTGTCTAACCGATGACATAAAACTTCTCATGTACAGAAGGACAGTGAAGTCTTAATTACACTGAACTTCACTGAAGTAATAAAGTACTGTAATGCCCTTTTGGGTACCAAACCCAAAAACTAAATAACTGTATGATTTGAACATTTTTGTATTGTTTTGTTATAGGAGGAGCACAGCAAAGTGTTCTCGCAGCTGAACTTCGTGCTGATGCTGGCGGAGCTGCTGTCCGACCTCGCCGTGTCGTGCGGCGCCCCCATCGCCGCGCTCATGGACGCCTCCGACGGTATGTACCAACCCTATCCTATCGCGATCATAATACACTCATCGTCAACCTAGCCTCTTCCCAATTGGGTACTTGACTCGTACTGAAATAAAATACTTCATTCTATTCATTTGGCAAAGCATCTTAGAATAATGCCACTTTCATATATTGTTTTAATGGAAAAATATATTCATTTTTTTATGATTGTTTTAAGGAAAATAAGTACACAGCTTCATGTGAAAATGTGCCTCACTTATACATTGGGCACGTCATTTCTGTAAGGATAGCTTCGTATGTATACTATTTAGGTACACTACTAACTATACAAGTAATAATAATAAGTTTTGTATGCTGTGTTCAGAGCGTTGCAACGAGAGCGTGCGACTAGGGCTGCTGGTGCAGGCGATGCAGGCGCTGGCGGCGGGGCTGCGCCTGGCCGCCGCGCACTACCGCTCGCGCACGCTGCAGCCCACGCCGCAAGTGCGGAACGGTACGAACTCACTACTATTACTACCAGCTCATCATATGCTTAGCTTTTTCGGCACATACACAAACAATCATATTTAACAAAAAAAAATGTTATGTACAAAAATGTATGTTGTTATAAATTATTTTGTAAAAGTAGGTTTGTTCAACATACTATCTGCATTTTCGATGAAGTCACTGCACAAAAGATAATTTATTCAAAGTAGCCTAAAAATCAAAATTTTTTGAAGGCCCGTCACCACTTGAACTGGTGGAACAAACTCCCCAGCAACTAACATAACTCTACATCGTCTTTAAGCTGTGTCCTACCGGGTCTATATTATGTCCATCTCATAAAGTGATAAAATGTACATGTTATTGTTATAGTGGTCTCCCTAATGAACGGAAAGTACAAGTGGATCGTGAACGAGTCGCGGAGGCTGCACGAAGCCGGCGTCACTCCTGCCGTCTGCGACAAAATCCTATACGAGCATGCCATTGAACTGGTATGTACAATTTATAGCATTTTTATACATCGATATTGTCCATGACGACATAACTTTGATAAAATGTGCAAATGATTTGATTTAATATGTATTGATCTAAATAAGCTCATTAATACTTTGCAGTTGTTTTAAAAATAAGGCTTGAGTTGGTAATGGATCCTTAACTCTTGAACTTTTTAACCTCAACGAATTATTGATTCCCACAGAATTCGTATTTTAACCCACTTCGAGGTTCTCAATTCGAATGTTTATTTTTTGATGTTACGGAACAAGCAGTCCGCTGAATTTGACAAAAAGGTGCAGGCTTTCATATAAAGTTTGATTTATTATTTCCTGTAGTGTCAAATGGCAGCCATAGAAGAGTTGTTCGGCGACATGAAGGAGTGCGAGCGGCGCTACATGTCGGCGCAGGTGCTGCTGCACTCGCTCGTGCAGCGCCACCCGCTGCATCCGCAGCACCGCACCACGCTCTCCAAGTGTATGTACCCATCATACTTCAATTATACAGAATAATTGGGTAGTTTAGGTCAAAGATGAAATCTTTTGTCATATTCATTCATTTCTGAACCGGGTGTAAAGTCATTTAGACTTCAAGCAATTTTATTGTAAGTGGATTTGAGTGCACAGAGACACTTAACACTCGATGTTTTCCCCACAGACCGAGACGCAGTTCAACGACGGCTCAACTGCCTCAAGGGGCCGCGCAAAATAATGGATGTGAAACTAGAGGCCGGGATCTCATAATGCAATACGCAGTCAACCATGTAGGAAGTAAGTGGACGTGATGCAACATGAAAAGTGATTTTATTTTGTTCTCAAAAAAATGACTCGGTGAGAAACAAAATACTGTATAATCTAAAAATGTATAAAAATATAAAGTGAATGATATCAATTGACATTAAAATTTAAATCATTGTATACAATCGTTTAGCGATTAATAAAAATGCAAATTACAAGATATTGCAATAGCGAATTATATTTTTTTATATTCAGCACATTACGAGAAAGAGTTCTTAGTAGATATTCATAAAAATATGTACCTTATTTAGCTAAGCAAACTGTAAAGCTGACATGTTTTACTGTACGCTATGAATCACTGGACTAATTTTGCTGAGCTAAATAAGGCACACACTTTAGTATTATATATAGAATGCTGAACAAAATTCAGTGCCCGCTTTAAAATGAATATAAATATTATATAGTTTGATAGATGTGTGTCTAGAATTCCTTTTAAATAAAAATGGTTGTATCATTTAGTGAGGTTTTGAAATTTTAGTATTAAGCACATTTTCACTTAAAGTTAGCAAACTGTGAATTTCTAAACATATTATGAATAATAAGAAATAATAAATATACAAGTTATTTTCTCCAGTCATCTACATTTTAGTGAAATAAATAGGCATAAAATACTAAAACATAGGATAGAAAACGTAGTATTGTTTCAAAGTAAGTCTCATTAACATTTTATTATTACCAACTTGTAGTTATCATGTAAAATGAATGAAAATTATGAAGTAAATGTCTCGGTATAAATATAATGCTATAGAGATCTCATTGACGACCAATAACAATATTATGGCATTTTTAGGCTAAGCTGTGAAATGATTTTAAAAGTATTTTCCTTAAAAAGAATGTATGATTGAATGAATTTTAGTTTAATTTTCTGTCATCATACTTATTTTGCCCACATTGTGATTCTTAAACATGTATTTTTTTCCCTCAGAAAATGTCTACTGCTTTACTGAAATAAGAATAAAGACTGTTGTACTATAAAATTATTTTGTTTTAATAAATACTTATAACATTACAACCTAGTAGTTATTATTAATAAACGCGCAAGTTTGCCCGTGCATTCCTCTTGTCGTTTAACTGTCTTTAGAAAGCTATACACACTATGTGTATCTCCTAAGTATTCATGGGGAAACAACTGATTCGATAGAGCTGAAAGGACGACGGGAGATTCCGGTCCATGACGTGTTCTTTGTGATATCTTCTAGACGCAAAACATCGATCAATATCCGCAGACTAATAGAACTTATGTGGGTTATAAAAAATATGAACGAGCGTTTCAAATGACAAACTTTATTATTGAAAAAATAATCAATACTGTACGAAAACTCCAGTACCCTGTTTGAGGAATTTGTATGGTTTCACCCTATTGCGTCCTCTCACTGGACAAAACATAACTTTATCAGGTGGAAACTCAGAAGAACCAGTTGTTTCCAGAAGTATGTCCAAACAAGTCAGCAACTTAGTTATCTGTGAAGACAGTTTGCTTTGTTTGTTTTCTTCTGATCCCCAGTCCGTATTGATAACTCTCTCGATATCCCTGATATCGTCATTGATACCAGCATGATGCGTTCCATTCCAATGGAGAGTTAAAGAAAACATTGGAGCCTTTCTAGGATAGTCACTACGAAGAGCGACCAGTGCCACCAACTTAGCTGATTGACGCGTTATGATTGCTCTGTATAACATGTCATTAGGAGTTACCAATCCCTCGGATATCAAAAATGATGTTGAAGGTGACTGGCTGTATTCGGGCCACCCAACTGACTGCCACTGCGTCAGAGAACCTGATAGCCTTACGGGGCAAGGTGAATCTCCTTTAACGGGTAATATTTTTCCTGACTCCAAGTCCTGCAACTCTTTCATTAGTTCAACCCTGGACTTCAGCCTTTTCTTCAATGTTAGAATAAAGTTTTCAACTGTACTAACACTAAGGCTCTGACAAAGTTGAATATTTTTATTGCTCTTTTGATCATCTGTGATTGTCGCCATGAAGTCTAAACCACACATTCTTTGCGCCCATATATAAGGCTTTCCAAGTTCAGATATGAAATGCTGGAAATCTTCAGTGATGCCTGCAGCATTCAATAAATAGGAAGTAGCAGGATGTGGGGAGTCAGTTCCAGTGTCGCCGGGATACAACTCATTCAATATGCAATGACCATTCAACACATCTGCTGCTGAGACACCTGTTATAGGTTTCGATGGCGACACAGTAAACTTGACCACTACTATTTTCAAATGGAGTAGATATGAGAAAATCAAATTCAGTGCTGTTCCATCTTGTACTTTCACAGAGACTTGAATATTCAATGGATGTTTTTTAAGAACTTCCTTCTTCTTGGCTTCAGCCTTTTCCTGTTTGGATATCTTGGCAGTTCTATGATGGCGCTTCTTCTTCTCCATTTGATCATCCTCATTATTTTCTTGATCAGAATCAGAATCATTGGATGCCACTAAATCACTATCCACATTATTCAACTGTTCCAATCTTCTTGCCTCATCCTCATCTCCAGATATACCTGAAAATGTTGATTATAGCATTATGGATGTGATATACATGAAGTTCTTTTTAAACATTAATATGATAGATGTGACACTTACTAACTGTGACAGTCTTAGCACCAAGAGCATCAGAGTATGCACTGGCATTAGCAAAGAGAAGAAATAAAGGTGATGGCAACAGGGAAGCAGCTCTAGCTTCATCCCTCTTATCATCAAGTCTGAGAGCCAAACATTCTTGCAATGGTTTTGTAGACTTGAGAACATCTCTTAGATGTGGAACTAATGCATCAAGTCTGGAGCGTGCTGCAGCTATAGCAGCTGCCACACGTTCTTTTGATGAAATCAGTTCATTGCATGCTGATGACAATTCACGTCGTTGTTGCAGTTCCCATTCTAGTCTGGCCAATTGAAGTTGATGTTCATCAGTTTTAGTCAGTTCCTGAAATAACAATTTTTATTTTATTTCATACATTTGCTAAGAGCAGAAAGTTCCAAAAACCCACTACTCATTTACAAGCTAAGTTTTGAGTTACTTGTTATTTGGCTGTACAAGGTAATTCCCACATTTGTAAATCTGATGTAGAATCAAATTCGAATACTCACTTTCCGTGATATTTCGGCAGGAGCATCAGTATAAAAAACTTCAAGTGGAACAAGTTCTATTTCTTCATCTTTCGATTTAAATTGTAGGCACTTGGTAACTTCTTTGTTGAGGTGGTCAGCTTCATATAACAAGTTTTGTAAAAGCAAGTGAGTTGAATCAACTCTTTGTTTCTCCTTGTGAAGTGCATCACGGCCAGCCCTTGTACGGACCTTTTCTAAACGGTTCAATTTTTTCAGGGCAACCAAATTCAATGAGGCCTCTACTCTTTTTGCATTAATTTTTTCTTTTGCCTGAAATAGTATTAACACATTAGCTAAATACATAACAAAATTCCTTTCTCAAACAATGCTATAACTATTTCATTGTTAGTTGCAAACGAATACTAAGTGTAAAGATATCAGAAAAAAAGATGTGAAACCACGATATGTGGTACAAGATGTGTTTTTGTACCCAATTATTATCTCCCTTTAACATGATGGTTGACTGGTAGAGAATGCCTTGTGGCATTAAGTCCGCCAATGTACCATTTTTGTACATATGTATAAATAAATAAATAAAACATACTTCATCTGTATCTTTAGCTTTTAAATCAGCTATTTCAGAAAACAGCTGCCTGATATCTTGACAGATCTTCTTGAAGAACACGGCATCTTTCTCAGCTGGACGTAGTTGAGCTTCTGATTCCTCAAACTCTACCACACGCTGTTTGTAAAGAAAATAACACTATCAATCATAGATATTATCATTTACAAACCACTTGATGAAAAAGTATGTAAGGAGCTTTTACACATTGTAATTTTTTTCGTGGTCAAGCGGTTTATGACTGAAAACAATTACGTTGAGCAAACTGAGTGTGGCTTTCTAAGCGTGCCCTTATAGAGCAGGCACAGTGAATTTTTGCCGAATGAAAAGAATCTAGCCAATTTGAAATATTAGCATATGTACATATAATGTACAGGATATTCTTCAGTGCACAGTACACAGGCTGCGTAATTTAAATGAGATTTTTAATAAAAAGTTTTTATACTAAACACTAACCTTATAAATGTCGATTGGCACTAGTTTTGTAGGTTCAGTGGGTGTGCTAGTGTTTATCTTTCGGCGTTTTTTAGCGGACACATCTTCTTTACCCATATCCTTAGTTATATTAACAGATAAAACGAAATTAATTGTTTTATATGGGGTGAAATTAGGGATGCTGATCTCGTTGACGGCTTGACGGCAAACAATTCACAAAAAATTAATTCACTTGACAGCAGTCAGCAATCAGCATTCAGAGCATTCAACCCAGCCACAGATACTATACTCTTCCTTCAAAGAAAGGATATGAGGGATTACATAGACATTTTCGGGACGAGAAGGGATACATTAGGGCTGCCTGCGGTTACTATGAAGCGGGGTGCTGCTTTGCCTATTTGCACTGCTTTCAAGAAGAGAAAGAATTGTAATTTTTCTACAAATACATTTTTTAGATCGGGCTTATTACACTTGACTAAATTCAGTCGTCTATATGATTCAGTCACTAAATTCAGTCAAATGTAATCGCATTTAGGAAGGTAGATTTCATTAAATTATTTAGAAACCTAATTAGACAAACCTAATTAGACGACTGAATTTAGTAAAGTGTAATAAGCCCTAAAGGCCTTATTACATTTGACTAAATTCAGTCGTCTAAATGATTCAGTCACTAAATTCAGTCAAATGTAATCGCATTTAGGAAGGTATTTTTCATAAAATCATTTAGAAACCTAATTAGACAAACCTAATTAGACGACTGAATTTAGTCAAGTGTAATAAGCCCTTTAACAAGACATTGTAGCCCAGCAACACAATGGTAGAAAACAATTTCTACCAATGTTGTTTTTGTTATTCGTTTTTTAAATCCAAAAAATATTTCTCGTTATTATTATTTGTCTGTCTGTTCTGTATGTATGTTAATGGTATGTTACTACTCCTTTCAAGCTTCTTTGACTCTCGACATGTTATATTGTATACAAAGTATTTTATACAAACATGCTCTTGAAGAAAAAAAAATGAAGTGTCAAGTGTGGAACATGCTGTCATTGATACAAAACAAAAGACACCTGACAAAAAACCAAACTGTCAAACCCCAGCTTCAAAAAGAAAATTTTACAACAAAACAAAATATTTTGGCTAAAAATACAGCCCTGTAAAATTAAATTGGCATAATGGTGCGCGTAACCTCTGTTCTTGCTCGCGTTCCCGTTATTAAATTTCGTAAGGGTGGAGCAGGATTAGCTGGCAGAGGTGGCGCCGGTCCAGCAGCTGCGCCACCAGCTGGCGGTCAAGGAGCTCCTGCCCCAGTAAGTTGTACACGAACTTATTTGTTTGATTGTAATATTATAATAAGTATACAAAAAATTGTTTATATAACTAATTTGACATACTGTCTGTCACATGTCAAATACCAGGAAATCTACTTGAGTTTCTGGAAAAACAGTTGCAGAGTACCTAGGTGCTTACTTATCAGTAGAGCATCAGTGTATTTTTTATTGTAATAAACAGTGCCAACCCAAAATAGGTTTGTGATATAAAATAACCTCGAACATCTCAGTCCCAAAGGTTCAGGTTCAACTATAAATAAACTGTCCACATCCCGAGGGGACTTATAAAAAAATTATATTAGAATTGGTGGTAAAATTGTCGTAATTGAAAGAGTACATAGTTCCCCACATACTCATCTGCATGTCCAGGTACATCTGTTGACTGGCTTCTAATATTAGTTTACTTAGATAGAAGTACAAAACTTGGTCTTTTAGCCTGTTTATAAACGGATTTGTATTTATTTTTTTTCAGGCACAGGTGCAGGGCGCTGCACCCATGAGCACGTCTTCCATTCCTGACATTGATTTACCACGTCGTTACAGAAGAGCCCCCCTAACAGAGGAAGAAATTGAGCACATCAATGGCGGTGGAATTGTTTAGTCCCTCAACTTACCATATAGTAGATGCAGTTTTCAAAAGTAGACCTTGGTTAATAAATACACAGTATTTAATAACTTAGCTACTAGTAGCATTAGATATATTAATTTAAAAAATTGTGCAGCATTTACATTTGTAAATCATATGCATGAGTTGCAAAGCTGACAGCAGCAGCATAACATGTAATTATTGTCATGCTGAACTTCATAACTGTTAGTAATGTTTATACTGGTCAGGCATTTGAAATACATATAGTTAAAATTATTAGTCACTTTTTATCGAATAACATTATTTATTTACAACTTACAGTCATATATTTATATGCACTTAATATTGCAGACAGGACCTTCCCAATCCCAATCCATGAAAAGTAAACAAGACGCACCAACAACACTGGGAATCATTAAAGTGCCACGTGGTGTTCTCATTGATTGTGGAAACAAGAAAAAAGACGTAGTGTCTTTGAACATTGTTTTACAAAAATGCAAACCAAAAAATTGATGTGATTTGGTATATTGTGGCTAGGTTCCTGCATGTAGTTAAAAAAGCTCTTGAATATTTATGTACAAATAAAAAATTATACATAATAAACAAAAAAATATCATTCATTAACTTTTATTTATTAGTTCCTATTTAGGAGTGAAGTCAGTATATAAAATATAGATAATATACAGTAAAGAAATTATTAGAAATGCTCTAATAATACCGAACATTGAGTTTTTCGTTCTGGATGGCCCACACCTGTGCAGGCGCCCCATTGTAAGTGACATCGCTATTAGCCTCAAACTTGATTACACCAAATTTTGCGAATTTACTTTTCCACTGTGGTTTCTGAGGCAAGTTAAGCAGTGCATTTGATATCGCTTTTTTTGTTTCAGCTGCAAAGTAATTTAGAAAACATAAATATGGCAAGATTTTTTTAGGGTTATATACTCGGATCAAAGAAAGTTGTATAAATATAATAATAACGGCAACTGCATACATGGGGGTATGCAGAAATTCTCTATCAGGAGATGAGCTAGCAGCGCAAGGCATATTTATTCGATACTAGCTGATCCCGCGAACTTCGTATCGTTCGTTCTCGATTTCGGCCCAGTCGTTCTCGAGTTTTAATCAGACTAACGAACAACAATTCATTTTTATTTATATATATATATAGAAGATTATAGTGCACAAGCATTTGCGCAGACATAGGTAGGTACACTCTACTATTTCCTCACTCTTTTAGTCAGATGCGACAACAATCTGACACCGGGGAGAGTTCATGCGCAGGACCGTCATTTACTGATTTACGTGTTCTCCAATAACCCTTGTATCAATCACCATACTCTAGCCTGGGAATCGAACCCGAGACGCCCGCCGTGCACAGTCAGCACAGTAGGTAGTCGAGTTATGCGACTACCAGACCAACAAAAAAAGATTGTTATACTTTTCCAAAAATCCGAATTAGACTGTCATCTTTCATGTCCAGCCATATCAACATCAGTTCAGATCTGTGTTACAGACTACTATGGTGGTATGTATGTGGAATACCTACTGAACTCCCAATATCAAAAGGATACATTTTATATTTTTCAAATCAAAGGTCTGTCTTCTGACGATTCGGGGACTGCTAGGATTACTCACACTCACCTCTTAACTTTGCATTTACTACAATAGGATACGGTGGCAAACGGCCCAATGTTTCCAAAGTGATAATATCTTTTCCACCATCAAACATATAGTTTTTAGAATAAAGTAGAGTTGTTGAATCAACCGCAGCCCATTCTGCTTGTTTAGACAGAACCATCTGAGCTGATGCTAAATGTGATCCAGATCCTGAAATAAAGCATTATGAAAAAATAAATAGATAGGCAGCGATATCGCTTACTAAATATATAAAATTAGTTAATCGATGGTTTTAGCGACATCTAACGGCATTATGATAATCTATTCCAACCAATGACTCAGAAATTGGGTAAGTCTTCAAAATAATATCAGAAGGACTAAGTATTTATCAAACACACAAAAAAACATCATTAATAAAGCAGAAATTAAAGTGAAATTCATAAATAGGTGGCAAACATACACATACTTAGCAATGATCCAAAAAAAGATGCGTTTTCACCCTTTTCTTTTAACGTTTTCAGAACTATTTTACTTCCACTCAGAGATTCTTCGTCACTGTATGCAAATGTACAACCACGGAGATCTAGCAACGTATTCACATTATGAGCTCTGAAATAATAAATTAACTATGTAAGTATGAGTTATAGTGCGTTTCGATAAAACAATATTAGCAGTCTGGTAGCTAATTGTAGAATAATAGAAGACTCATTCTTATCAGAAGTCAATGACATGCTGATAACATTTTTATCTATTGTGTATGTATTTATTTCAATGGAAATAATATGTAAGTACCTAACGTTCAAAAACTCATGTGTGATAATATTAAACCACATTGATTTTTAGATTTCAACAACGATACCAGTTGTTTAATGTTTTGAAAAGAGCGCATAACTAGATAATATATGTAGGTAGGTCCACCCACCGTAGAGGTTATTCGTAGGTGTTTAGATAGAATTATGTTTAAATCATCTTCAATATTGAGTGGTTTCAGTATTTGAGTACTTACATTATTTGTTTGACTTTGACCGTTAGACTTTAGTAATTTAGTAAGTACCTAGGTCTTAATGATAATGGGGTTCAGACCGATTGTCAGCTGCGGCGGCTGTTCTCTCTAAGTATATCGGTTATAAAACATATTATAACATAGTGCACAAGCATTTGTGCGTACCTACTTTTTAGATTTTTATGGTGCAAACTCAGGTACCTACATTCTCACAGCCCGATGGGACAGCAACTCGACATTACCGGAGAGAGACGCATGGGTGTATCAATCGAGCTGTATGCTTTGTGAAAGTTAATAAAATCCACAAAGTGATTTCGGCCCGACTTGGGAATCGGACCCCATGTTCACAGTAGTCGCGCTATATGCGACTACTAATAGATTATGGAAATGAAAATATAATCGGCTGTTTTAAATACCTACCTGCCTACCTAAGGATAAGGGTTCTTACTTTTTATCACTGTGAATGATAATGTCTGAGAAATATCCAGGTTTATTTTCCACGTTCATTTGATGTGCGAAAACAGGCGTTACCGGAAGCAGATCTATGTGAGTGTTTCCCTTTTCGCGTAATTTCATGTACGCAGATGCAGTCATGAACGCTGAAAGTTACAAATAATAAAACAAACGTTTTATTTAAAACCATGTAATACCTAATTACCTATTTACTAAATGAAAAAGTTTTAAAACTTCAACAGAAGCTGCTGGTTTATTCGACAGACACACATTCCTTACTACATTCATAAAATTTCGTAGACTACTATTTTTATCCTCAAGCTGCTTCACCTGTAGGTAGGTACGTATACACATCGCAGTTAAGCGTTGGATTTAAATTGAAATAATTAATTAGTGCAATAAAATCTTACCCAAGTCAGCTTTGCCAGTTGAAAAAGTATCCGGACGATCCGGTAACGGTCCCGGGCTTCTACTTTCATATTGCAAGGTAGTGTAACAACTAGTGGTGTTCAAAGTTGCTATGTGGCAATAACTTGCTATATGCGAAATGCTATAAATTTTTATCATGCTATTTTACTTGCTATATTTATAGCATGCTATTTTATGCGTAGGTTCACTAAGTAGGTGCGAATAAAGCAAGCGTAGTGTTTGCTGTAGTTGCTTGCTAAGTTGCTATACAAGAAATTAAGAATATTACATCGCGTTTATGAATTCTTACGATAAAATGGAACAGTAAAAAACCAATGAACTTTCCTTCATACTTTTCAGTAGTTTTCAGGCTTAGGACTGTCTTTAATTGATTTTACGCTATAAATTAATAATTTGTAAATATAAATTTCGGGCGTTAGTGTTTTATGAAATAAACTAGGTATGTTATGAAAAGCAATTATAGGCGTATTTAAAATTTCATTGATTGTATGTACAAAAATCAACTATTTAGCGCGACCGACCGATACAAAACGCAAAGCATGCGACGACTGGCCGCCGCGCCGTGTCTTGCTATCTGCTATCTGCTGCGATTGCGATTGCGTGCGATTCGTGCATGATGCGAGTTACGACGCGCACGGACAGAGACAGAACGCGTGTGATATTTTATTAGCAACTTAGCAAGTAGCAACAACTGTGAGCCACGATAGCATTTGCTATAATGCTATGTATAAATAGCACGGTGCTATATTTTGCTATGTGATATATTATCCACCACTAGTAACAACCCAAGGCATCCTCAAGTAACTCTTGTATCAATTCGTACAGTTGTACGGGATGACTTGGACACATATATGTCACAACATTAAGTTCTTGTTTGTTTTGAGCCATTGTTGAAAATAGGTAGCAATCGAACCCAATGCAATAACGAGACTAAACACAGCTTAATTAAGCAAAGCGATTATTACAACGAGCCGAGTTGTTTGTACTGAGCAAATGTTTACTACTTATTATCGTAAAAACACGATTAATGCACGCTTCAATCATTTATTGTACCTACTGTTCTATCTATCACTATGAAGTTTCTCTTTTCTTCGGTAAACCGGCCACGCAGGCGGCGCGGGCGTCGCAATCACGCATGTGTCGCGTGTTTGCAGGTTATTTGATCGTAGACAATTTATTTACCTACCCAAGATCTTGTTTGAATGCTTTTCCTTTCTAAAAAATATGAAGGTACCTAATGCTTGGTAATTTGTTCAAAAAAAGAATCGGACCTCGGACTGCACAGTCCAAGTAATAAAGGGTTACGTGGAAAGAATTTAACAAACTAAATTTAAATTATTTTATCAAGTGATAATTAAAAATAATTTATTTAGGCGTTTCTTGGGGGAGGCCTACAGGGCCTAGGGAACCACCCATGTCAAAAGCTATCTAACTTCCACAGCTCTCGCCAAAGTTAACGGCGCGGCGGGCGGCTCAAAATAACGAGCGAGTTGCAGAGAGATCCTTTTTGGATATCAACATATCACGCAAATATGTTTATCCCAACCGAAGTTGGGCGCCTTGCGATACATGTATGAAACAGGGACATATGTCCGAACTAAGAATAGTTCATAGTTAAGAATCTACAAAAATAGATTTACTCTAATGATAACTGTTGGTGGAAGTTTGAGACAAGTCTAATAAAAACACGATTACAATAACATCATTATTTATTGAACATACGCCTTGATATCAAATCATTTTTAATTAAAAAATAATCTTAAAATTTAAATAAATAGCATCATACATTCGACACTAATACAATCACTACAGCCAGTAATCTCTTATAAATAAAAGTATAAACTTTTGACAATATGTGCTGAAATAATATCTTAATTTGTTACATCATGTATCTATGTGTTCTACAGAGGGTAAAATGCTGTATAACATTTTAACCTTTTGAACGCCAATGTCGGCTATAGCCGACATGAGCAAGCGTGCCCTATGCGCCAACGACGGCTATACTCGACAAAAAACAGGTCGCAGAAAAATACAAAATAAACCTATTAAATCATTACTTTTATGTATTTTTTAGTAGATATTTAATTAAGAGTTTTGCGGGCTTGGCGTACAGGGCATAGGAATACCGATATGGCGTGGCGGTGAAAAGGTTAAGAGCATACTCATTTCAGTCACATTTTCCTATAGTACTGGAACATGCCCTTTTTACGTCTTTGTGCAATTAAACAGGCCTGCGGAAGTTCTTGCCGGCGTATTTAGCAGCAGATCCGAGTTCCTCTTCAATGCGGAGGATCTGGTTGTACTTGGCGAGACGCTCCGAGCGGCACGGCGCGCCAGTCTTGATCTGACCGGTGGACAGACCCACTACGAGGTCAGCAATGAAGGTGTCTTCAGTCTCTCCAGACCTGATAACAACAAGAAATTTCAAACTCTATTCCATCGAAAACATAGCCAAATCATTATTTTTCTTCTAATATACAGACCTGTGAGAAACCATGGTGCCCCATCCATTCTTCTTGGCCAGAAGGTGAGCATCAATGGATTCAGTTACGCTGCCAATCTGGTTCACTTTCAGCAGCAAACAGTTGCAAGCTTTCTTCTCAACGGCTGTGGCAATACGCTTGGGGTTTGTGACCTAAACAAAAGCATTATAGTAAATATTGCACTTTTTATCTTTGTTTGGTAGATATTGTTGGGTGCAAGGAGGTCTACTCACTGTAAGATCATCTCCTACAATCTGGATGGGTGTGCGGGAGGTGAGGCTAGCCCACGCGGCCCAGTCGTCCTGGTCGAAGGGGTCTTCAATGGAAACCATGGGGAAATCTTTGATGAAGTCCAGGTACACCTCAGCCAACTTCTCAGAAGACAGGTAGTCAGCAGGGTTGGACTTAGGGTTCTTGAAGTCAAGGTCATAGGTGCCATTCTTGAAGAATTCAGATGCAGCAACATCCATTCCAATTTCAATCTAAAGAATAAAAACAAAGTAATTTGTTATGGCATTGTGAATCTTGTATACAATGACCATCAAATTGAAAAATTAGATTTATATGTTGAAAAAAATTGATTTATATGAATATAATTTTATGTATTATGTGCTAATTTACAATTTACGATGAGTTAGTGAATAAAGTGTAAATAGCAGTGTAGATATCCTTCTAACCTTGCCAGTGTAACCAGCCTGCTGGATAGCATCCTGAATGAGGAAGAGAGCATCCTTGTTGTTCTGGATGTTGGGAGCAAAGCCACCCTCATCACCAACAGCGGTGGAGTCAAGGCCGAACTTCTCCTTGATGATTTTCTTCAAGTGATGGTACACCTCAGAACCCATGCGCATGGCCTCACTGAATGAAGCAGCACCTGTATAAAACAAATTTTGATTAAAAGGTTTTTGGATTGAAAACATAACATTATTATGAATTTAGAAGCCTTTTATGCATAAAGTAAGAAAGTGAAAAATATTAACCAGTGGGCAGGATCATGAATTCTTGCATGGCAAGCTTGTTGCCAGCGTGAGAGCCACCGTTGATGACGTTGAAGGCAGGTACAGGTAGGACAATATCGGCATTGCCAGCCAAATCAGCCAAGTGCTTGTATAGAGGCACACCCTTCTTAGCAGCTCCGGCCTTAGCAACAGCCAGAGACACTCCAAGGATGGCGTTGGCACCCAACTTTGACTTGTTTTCAGTGCCATCCAAACCCAACATGAACTGGTCAATCTGTTAACCAATAGTTTATAATGTATTACTATTCTTAAGACTAATATCGGTAGAGAATCAGACAGGTGACTTTATAACTAATGCTGTAATTGCTGTAAACTCTGATAAGGTATATTTACATTTATTATGTTACCTTCTTTGGGTTATCATTGGTATGAGTAATATGTGCTGGTTGTTAAACAGCTTAACATATGTTGCATCACATCTATTTTTTGTGCACAAGTTATTCATAACTTGATAAAATTCTGGCCAGGTTAATGAGGCAGCGGGACCTTATATTTATTTACTTTGTCTTAGTTCTTTAAATAATTTACAATAGGCTGTGTTTTAGTATAGCCATTTATTAATAGGAAGGAAAACTTTTTTAAGTAGTAAAAAGTGACTCATACTATAATTGTATTGAATAGGGAAGCTTATAAGCATATGTATTGGTGCTTGTTATTCTTTCCTGAAAAAACTACAGAATATATTTTGATAAAACTTGGGAGTAATATAGATTGTAAGTTCATATATCAGAATTATATGTTACACATTATTCTATTTATTCTCCACGCAAAAGTAGTTGCTGTGAAACAAGTTGGGAAATGTCAAAAGCAAAAAAATCCTTCTCCATTTTTTGAACTGTCTTAACACCAAAACTCTTGTGACGTGTAAGTTAATCCCAACTAAATCCAATAAATCATAATTGACCTGTAAATAGTTCTGTTAAGGTCAAAGTGAAGGTTATATAAAATATTGATGAGTACATACCTCCTTCTGCTGTGTGACCTCAAGGTTCTGTTTCAGCAGCTCAGGAGCGATGGTCTCATTGATGTTCTTGATGGCAGTAAGGACTCCCTTGCCATGGTACTGGCCCTTGATGTTGTCTCGGAGTTCCAGGGCCTCATGGACACCAGTGGAAGCACCAGATGGGACGGCTGCACGGAACAGGCCCAACTCAGTGACCTATGCAGAAATTATAAGGTTATTATGATAATAATAAACAAACTGACATATGGAGTGGATGGAGGGTAGCTAGCTATATCTGTAACCAAGAAAAATCAGCACAGTCTTATGAGTTTCCAACTGGAATCATTCTATTGGTTGTCTCATTAAACTAGATTTAAGGAATTAAATAAAAAAGAAAAATCGATAGTAATTACATACCAAGTCAACCTCCACAGTGGGGTTGCCACGGGAGTCGAAGATTTGACGGGCTTTGATGGACTTGATCGGCATTCTAGATAAACAGGGCAGAAAGTGTCTAATCAATTTGTGTAAATATTGTTCTCCGATGTTTTAAAATTGTTTTCTTAGTGGACTATCAATGTTATCATTACCTACCTCAATTTAGTCATCTAAACGCGGCAAGGTCAACTATAGGTTGAGGACGATAGTAGTCGGTAAGACTACATTTTAAAATCAAGTTAATTATCATAACACAAAATATTTTAGATTATTATTACACCTGACAATTTATAATTTAGTTAACTTTAACAATTGACGTATGCAAAACCTGATGCAAAAGTTATGTAAAACCGGCATTTATAAATATATTTTACAGAAAATTCTAGCAAGTAAATTAGCTAAATCATTTATAAACACTAAATAGGAAATGTATTACTTACATGACTGTATTTCTGTAAATTCAGCAATCAAACGGAATCAATCTAACTGCACGAATTTGCCGGATTCGCCGGAAAGTGCCAATAGTTGACTAGGTTTGTCCTTCACAAGGTGAAACTAGAGTTGTAAAACTGATCTAAGAAACCGTAACTGTACTTCATTTTAACTTGGTTAGTTTTTAAGCATCCTTATCCAGATAATTATTTATATACGGGAATAGCTAGCGTGGAGAGCAATTTAATATTAGACCCTTGTTCATCTCTGTGTACACCGCTAGCTCGGTGAAAACATTTCTTAATAATTTTAAATCGGAGACATTGGTTAGATAAAAATCTTTGAATTGCCAATGAATGTTGGGAAGATTTCACTTTTACCGATATCATTCGTCCATAAGGACAGTTGGAAAATCTTGATATTCACAACCGTAACTTACCACCATGACGTGTTTTGGAAAATAACGGTTGAAGCTACTCTCTTTCTGTCAAGAAAATGACATTGACTATTATTGTTATTTGACAGCACGTCAAGATTCCTTAGGAATTTGCTGAATCTGTTTATTTTGGTTACTGCATTCTTCGTGTTCCTATTCAGTAATAAATACTTATTCCGCTCCAATAATGAGTGACACGGAATCTAAATCCGATAAAAAACCCATCGTTATAAAGAATGCAACTGATTTACAAAGACTAAAATTAGAAAAGCTCATGAAAAATCCAGTAAGAAAAACATATATTTGTACCAAATATTATGAAATAACTCCAATGTCCTGCATTTATTGTGTATTATGTATTACCAACAGGACAAGCCAGTGGTGATACCAGAGCCACCGCGATCAAAATCATTGGCTCCACCTCCCGATTTTGTTCGCAATGTGATGGGTTCGAGTGCTGGCGCTGGTTCGGGCGAGTTTCACGTGTACCGACATTTAAGACGAAAAGAATATGCGAGGCAAAAGTTCATACAGGAGAAAAGCGAAAAGGTATAATAGATGAGAATGTGGTGTTTGAGTGAGTAAACTATGATACATAATAGGGTACTTCTGCTTTTTATATTTTACCCCCTTCTTTCAGGAAAAACTTGATGAAGAATATCACAATAGAATAGAACAGAATAGAAAAGCAGCAGAAGAGAAAACCGCTAAAAAAAGAGCTAAGAGACTAAAGAAAAAGAAAAATGCCAAATTGAAAGGGAAACAAACAAAAACAGACAATAAGCAGAATCCATCATCACAGTCTGACAGCAGTAGTGAAGATGATGAGACTGAGGAATCTAAAAAGGACCAAGATCCTACTTCAACACCTGAAGAAAAGTCTTCATAACAAGAAATATCAACTGAGAAACTAGAAAATAAGTAAATTAAATGAATTACACTATGTCCCCAGTCTTTTATTTAAATATTTAACTATACACAACTTTTAACTTTTCAATTCATTATAACAAATTAAAATACATAAATTATTTACTCAAATATCTAAAACAATCTTACACATTAACAATAATTTAAAATCATACTGATTCGGAGAAGCTTTTGTAGTTAAGTTCACTTTCAAAAAAGTAGGGTGGTAGCGGTGGTATGGACACGGTGAAGTTGTCCTGTGCAGGTATGGCCATGCGTGACCATGATGTAGAGTAGCAAATTGGGTCAACAGTGTCACGTATACACCATGGGATTACACTCATTCTGAAACAATCAGGAGTTAATTATTTGTCATTTATCGAAAATGAAGGTCTGAAATTTTTTTTTACATATGTAGGAGAAATATAGAAGGTACTAATAAGCCCCTTATATGTCGGTTGCGCGGATCCACGCATGATCCACGCAGACACAATTGATTTTCTATTGTTCTCTAATTAACAGCATTCAAGCAGTCAAAAAAATGTTTCACTTGTTGGAAGATCTTTGTTAGGATAAGAGCAAATTGTTAAGGTACAACATGGTTTCAATCATAATTATTATCCAGTACTTACCCAAACATCAATAGGGTGAAGGATATTAAAACAATCGATATTACAAGAAACCACAGTGAAAAATCTGTCATTTTGATGATATTTTGCCGAATCTGCGTAAAGACGATGTAAAATTGCAATTTATACTGATCAAAATGGAGGGCCACGTTTTTTCTATTACTTACAAAAATACCCTCGTCTTTTTTCATTAGTTTTAGTTTATAACTAACACTGGTAGGTAGAATTTAAAATTAATTCCGACTTGCGAAAGCAATATGTTGCAGACTGCAGATATGTTAATGCATTTATGGTTGGATAATCGTGACTGCCGCATCAATAAACGCTTGATAAAGATAGCTTGTTTGTAGTTGTAAAATAGGAAATAGAAATGATTTAGAAGGTATAGTTCTCAAAATTTTATTAGAACTGGAAAAGAATACAGATAAATGTTAATTAATTCTAAATATTAATGCTAGGTTTATTGGACCGGTGCCATAACGCTGTCCTCATTCTTCTTGAGTATGACGAAGCCCTCCATAACAGGTGACAAGGGGATGTACTCGTCTGTGGCGAGTTCAGCGCGCTCGCCAAACGAAAGCAGCACGGGCGTCGTGTGTGTGTGAGACCCGGCGATCGTCTTCGGAGTACCAGCCTTACCAATAACGTCGACAGCCTGGAAATAATACGTGAGTAAATATTTAAAGTCGTCATTGTAAATGATTGCAATACAATATACTTAAATATGTACAGTACAGTATGGATATATATCATACGAGTTGCGTGTTCTTTTATATCGATTATGCGGCTAAACGTCAAGCATATGACGATACATACCTGGCCAACGCGTACGCTCACGTTCAAGGGTTGAAGGTTCTCGTCGAGCGTTACCAACCAACGGGGTTGCATCGCCGTCGCCAACACGTATAGCAAGTAGTGAGACTTGCCGAGAATAACTGTAAAAATTTTAGAAAGTTAAATTTCATGGAAAGCGTTGATTATTTTATTGTACGGACAATAGTAATTTAATTAAAATATTTTAAAAATCTAGACTAAACTAAATTGACTCTAGAAAATAGTTTAAAAAATCTGATCCAACAGACAAACTGTTGTATACAAGTTTTGTTGGACATTTTGTACCTTTTAGAATATATGTACCTTGTAATAAGCAATAAATAAATAAATGAATGGAAATAGAGATGTTTTATTTTCTAGAGTCCTTTTATTTTATCGAATTCATGTACTATCGACCATTTGAGCTACTATGTGATTGATATGTAGATGCATCACTATACGCATTACAGATTTAATATCGCAGATTATTTTTTTCATTCTAGTTATTCTGTACCCCAAATACTTGCAACAGTTGAGAAAAAAAAAGCATAAGGTAAAGAAAGAGGTTACTTACTGTTCTTACAGTCCAAGAAGGCGGTAAGCACTACGAGCAGGCCGGCGAGCGCGGGCTGGTTGATGAGGCGGCGGTCGGCGTGCGTGGGGCACAGCGTGACGGTGCCCTTGCCGGCGTGGCACAGCCCCTGCGCGAGTCGCACCATGAACAGGTGCACCGGCGACTTGCCGTGGTACAGTGCCAGTGCTCGCAGCATGGTCGCCAACCTGCAGTTATTCATATAGGTTACTAATTTGGACTATAATTTCTCACAACTGTCAAAAAATTCTTTTACGCATTTTTAATTAAAACCATGTTACAAGATTTTCGGAAGTCGGAAATGGGTTTTGTAATGTTTCACTGTCAAATGGTAAAACTCTCAAAAACTGAATCATATCTTATCATTACATAATATAAAACAGTCGCTTTCTCTATCCCTATGTTTGCTTGAATGTTTAAAACTACTCAACTGATTTTGATGCGGTATTTTTTAATAGATAGAGTGATTGAAGAGGAAGCTTTATATATGTACAACTAGCGAAACAATAAATAAAAAAACAATGGTCAAACTGTACCTTGCGTTATTAGTACCAGCGCCAACAAGTCCCATAGCGAAGATCGCGTTGTAAGCGACATCATTGTCGGAGTCGTGAGAATACTTGTTGAGGACATCGATGACGGCCAGCTGCGGGTTCGAGATGGAACACAGCGCGATGGCCAGCGGCACCGCGCGACGAACTGCCGGCTCGCCGTAACGACCCTGAGAGGAGAAAATTGATATTTAGACAAAAATTGTATATAAGATTATTGTAATGTTTGGGAATTCAAGAATAATACTATGAGCTTTTTGCACATCAGATTGGGTCTAAGGTCGATTGACATTCGTCAAAAGGAAGGTACAATGATGTTCAGGAAATGATAAGCAGTCGCCAAAATCATTAATTTCAATTTACGCACATGACAGTCTATAACAAATAGTTCTCGAAATAACTCTTTTTATTTAGAAAACCACAATTTTTATAAGTTTTTTGGTGAAAACTATAGATTTGAATACATAATAATGTAAATCGAATCATAAGGATAGTAAGAAAAGAAAGTATTTATTGAATATAGGTTCGCGTTTGACCATTTTCACACCTTTTAAAGGTCAACAAAAATGTATTTTTTTTTAAATTTATTACTACACTAAACTCTTACTAACGCAGACGAAGTTCGTTACAACACTGTTAGTCGAACTTTTTCAAAAAACCCTTTTCGATATGTAGATGCAACTCACCAGCTGTCCGAATATCCTGGTGCACATCTCAGCGCCGGTCTCCTCAGCGAGCGCGATGACGGCGACGCCGAGTGTGGCGACGGCCTGCACCGACGACAACTCCTTGTTCGCCTCCTTCTCCTTTTCCTTCTCCTTGCTTTTGCTGTCCTTTGATGATTTGCCTGGTGAAACGAAATCTTTATATTATGGGAGCTCTTTGATATTTTTTAAAATTAGCAGGTACAGTTCTCGTAAAACTAGCTCACAATGGCCATACTCCTTCCGCCACCCCCGCTAATATTTAAATTTAGTTTCTGCGCAGAAACTCGCGCAATGTTTTGTGACGACAAAAAGTTCGAAAAGACTATGCTTGTTTATTCTATAGATCGTAAAAGCGACCGTATTTATTCCAATATATAAAACGAACGAAACATATACTTTTACGTTAGTAAAACGGGTTTTTGAACATTTCTGGTATTTTTTATCAAAATTTGCATAGATAGATAGTAGGTGAATTTTTACCTTTAGAGCTCTTATCATCCTTGGAGCTACCGGCCGAAGTGGTGCTAGAGCTCTCCTTAGCCTCTTTCTTGTCTTGCTTCTTGAATGCTGTGTCCTCAGTCGACTGTTGCTCATTCTGTAATAGAAATTAATTAACACTTGAAATAGTGAAATCAATTGAATTTTAAGCCTATACATTATATTTTAAAATAAACTAGATCTATACAAAATCAAAATCAAAATCAAAAGTCATTTATTCAAACTTGGCTGCAAAACAGCACTTTTCGAACGTCAAAAAATAAAGGAGATGGCCAAAAAAACACCCAGAGTCGACAGGAACTTCATATGTATGATTGGATTCAGTATAATTTGTGGATTTTAAAAAGTATTTCAAATCATCTAAAAACCATGGGGTTCTCTTTTTACAACGTTTTTTCGATCAAGATTTTAGTTCACAAAAAAGTTTACTTTTACTGTTTGATGTTCATTAGAAGTTGAATGCAGACTCGTGATTGGACCGTTTTGCATTGCTAAGTCATTTGTTATATTTGACAATGTCACATGGCGCGATTTTCAAAGACAATTTCTGAAAAAAACGTTTCATAGCCAGTTGTGAAGGTTGCATATAACTGCGAAACCTCTCCAAGTAGGTAAGGTCGGTGCTTAATCGTATCTGGAGTGGTTACATACAAGACCTTTTAATCACTAGGCCAACTCGGAAACCATGGGGTTATTACTATTGGCTTGTAAAATATTAGTTTACTTTGCTTTTTTATGTTCCTTGATGTTAATAATCTTTAAAATAAACATTAATTCAACATAACCTATTTTAACTATATTATGAAATAGCTCCTATACCCCATGGATTTCAGGCTGGATTTTTTGGCACCATCAAAGGTCTATCATAAGGAACCTATTGGTAACCATTTCATTGCTGTCGAATCTGGGTTTTTTTTCTATGAAAATTTGGCCATCTCCTTTACAAAAGACAGCCCCCCAAACGCCCACCCTTCACCACTTCCTATGTGTTTTTGCTGGGAAGAAGAAGTGGCGGAACAAACTCCCCAGCAACACGTCTGTCTGTTAGGTTAGAAGAACCTTAAACATTGTTTGATATGTACATTTGTATATAATTTAATTTGTATATTACATTAGAGGACAATACAGTAAAATAATTTATACACCACATGCTAGCTAGCACTCACCCTACATACCTTTACTAACTCAAGCATTGAATATGTTTGATGAACAGAAAATTATAGCCTCCAATTATTTACACTTAATAGTATATCAGGGAGTACCCACCTACATGTGCTATTCTTTTGTAAACTAGTAAATTAGACCGCTCAGCCAGAACATATGTAAAATAAAAAGAGTTTACAAATAAAAACAAAAAAAAACTTATATATAGTCAGTAAGACGACCTGGCACCACAAGCAGCACCCGTTCACGAGCATAACGCGAGGATCAGCCATCGCCCCCCTCGCACATTTTTGAGGGAGGGAGGCAACCCGACCGCCGACGCTACCGCAAGCAGTGCCGTCTAAGGGAGCATGACGTACTCACTGCTACACAACTCAATATCAAGATTAAATTATCAGTTCCCGCTAAGTAGTATTTTTTACTAAAATCCAAAACAGAAAATTAATACAAAGAATGTATCTTGTCAATAATGTAAAAACATTAAAAAATAATAATTAAATAATAAATAAAAATAAAATAAATGTCATTGAGTCAAGAAATTGAATGGGAGAAATTTAAATTATCTAAATAATATAGCTAATATAGCTGTCTTGCGTTCATCATGGCGACCAAATATTTTTATCATTCAAATAATCATTGATGGTGTAATATGCTTTTTTTATAAGAACAGCCTTAATTTGTTCTTTGAATTTATTAAACGGCAGTTCTTGTAAGTTCAAAGGAAGCTTATTATAAAAACGAATACCTAAACCCAGGAATGTGTCATGCACTTTATGAAGCCGGTGATAGGGTACACACAGTTTATGCTTATTTCTAGTATTAATGCTATGGACTTCACTTTTTTTGGTATATAAATGTAGGTTCTGTCTAATATACATAATGTTGGCAAAGATGAACTGTGATGCTACAGTGAGAATACCAATTTCTTTAAACAACTCTCTGAGGGAAGTTCTGGTACCTAACTTGTATATTGCACGAATAGCACGTTTTTGTATAATAAATATATTCTCTATATCAGCGGCTTTGCCCCACAACAAAATACCGTAGGACATGACGCAGTGAAAATAGCTGAAATACACTAATCGCGCAGTGATACTTACATAAAAAGAAACTTAAAACTAATAAATGGCGTCGCAATATTGGTCCTCATCATCGCTATCACACGGCAGTGTACCCAAAAGTGCATTGCCACGTCGAATGGCAAATTAACACCTAGATTATATGCAAATTAAAATTAATTATATAAGTAATAGTAATTTAACTTGATTATATACTTGGAAAGATATGCATATGTTCCTTATGTTTAAATATTGCAATGCATGCTACTGAAATAGTATTCTCTAAGTTTGAAATTACCCATCATTTTTATGTAGCCTTCCTAACATTTGTTTCTTTATTTATTTTGTTCCTTTATTTCAGGCAACTAGGGCCCATAGAAAATAATTTGTATCATGCCTATTTTATACATACAAAAGCTTATATTTCCTTACATCGGTATCGTAATGCTTGGAGCATATATGCAGCATCTGCTGCACGACGAGCACGTCGCCGGTGCCGGCGTAGGCGCACATGGAGAGCGTGGTCTGGCACAGCGACTGCTGCGGCTCCGGCAGCACCTCCAGCGCCGCCATCGTCGCCTCCGTGCGCTCCTTGCAGCCTGGACATGACGTACGTTTGAATTTTGAATCAATCAGTATTACTAGCTGCCTATGTCAGTGGAAAAACTGTTGTGTGGAAGGATCATGTTTAAACTATCTAATAACAAAACCGGCCATGTTCGAGTTGAACTCACACAACCTTTTAAAAATCAACTTTGTTGTATGGGAGCCCGCTAAAATATTTGTTTAATTTTAGTTATTAGTTGAGCAGCAATAATAATACATCATCTGTGAAAATTTCCACAGTCTCACTATCACGATTGGGGACAGTAGGGACCCGTTTTTCTCATTAGGTACGAAAACCTTAAAAAGATAATAAGAAAACTTATGTCGGATAAGTTGCGTAAATAACAGGAATAACGATAAAAGCGAAACTTACCCAAGAAACATAATCCCAGTCCCAAATGCAAGAATCTTGCGTAGGTAGACGAATGTAAGTCCTTGTTGTCATCAATAAGACGTTGGATGATGGCGCATGTTACCTGAGATCAAAGCAACAAATATTGTTATGAACACGTGAAATTAAAGTTTAGTTCTACTATCTTCACCACAAAACATTCATACTGATACATACGAAACTTATAGCCAGTTTCATTGGTAACATAAAGTTTCTGATAACTTATTATCAGGAATATATATATAGTTATAGCAGTAATTATAAGCAGTTTTGTCTGGCAGATAGCTAATTCATAACCATCATGTTTCTTCTGGAGCCCACAAGTACCAGGGCCGCGGTAACTCTTTCAAACAACCTATATATGGTTTTCAATAATAACTGAGTACTTACATCGCCATTACAAGAGCCGACAGCGATGAGTCCGCAGGAGACGGCGGCGAGGGCGCAGATCTCCGCGGGTGCCGCCGTGTCGCTGAGCACGGGCAGCAAGTGGGAGAGTACGTCCTCGCGCTGTGTGCCCGCGTATGCGATACCCAGACCTGTCGCATACAAACTTATTAAACCCTGTCTCATGTACCAATACATCATCTACCTAAGCAACTGAGTATAATCATCGGCAAGGATATTGAGACCTTCACCTGGGCAGAAGTGATTTATTGGTTTATTGCCATATGTGTACAGTGCGCAAAGCGATCCCCACTCTTCCGCCGAGAGCTCATTGTACGTGGCAATAACTATACCACTGTTATTGCATGGAGAGATTGCCCATCTGACCTCCACAACCCAATTATCTGAGCGACTCAGTATGCACCCCTTGGTAAGCTCATATATCTCTCATTTATATGGATGGCGTAAATTGGCGTTCAATATTTTTCCGAGCCTTTTTTGTGTAAAAATCAGTTATCACTAACTTATTCAAAACAAAGCACGACAAAAAAAAACATAATTAAAAATAAACAAAAGGTACACAAATAAAACAAACTAACTTACCCAAAACACTGCCAATCCTAAGATTAGAGCTTGAATGGAGAACATAGTCCGACAGAAGCGCAAGCGCCGGATCACACTCGTTGCGAACGCCGCAGTTGACCAATCCCAGCGCGAGCAATGCGCCCGCCTTGATGTGCTCGTCGGCAGTGTATAGGTACTTGTCGATGGGGGTCAGACCACCGTCCACATCCCATAAGTGGATCATACCCAGGGATGCTGCAGCTGATAACATGCCTAAAAGAAATATGAAATTTTTGAATTAGTATTTCTGAAGATAAAAAGTTTAAGAACGCTAGAAAATAGGCTTTTAGATAAAAACTAAAATTCATCACAAAGTTCCAGTCCATATCTTCTGGCTCCATTATCAGATGAGTTGCACAGGTCCATTTGGTTACATCGTCATCGGATTGGAAGATGTTTAAAATAGTTTGATTCCATTACATAGTTAGTTACATACAGTTCAACTTAATAAAAGCACACAATAATGTTATAAAAAATAGCAGGTATTTATTATTATTAATTACCATGATCTTTGTTCTTGTACATCCATTTGTTGCCATCTTCGGTGGTGACCAGCTTATCGCGACCAAAGCCAGCGTTAACGAAAGCGTTCACAAAGGTAGCTGATAGGTTCTGTCTGGCGGAGTCCACTGGGTGCTCCGTCAGTAGGGAGGGGCGAAGAGCCGAACCGGCCGACTCCAGCCACGTTTTGTAAACCTCTTCTGGTGTCTTGGGCTCCATGATGTCGAGCTAATAAATGACGAGTATAATATTGTAGAAAATTTGCTTTCAGAAGGTAAAGGAAAGTGCTTGAAAGCTTAAGAAGTGTGTTTATTGAAATTGATTCCTGAAGAACCTATGTATACAAAAAGTGGTTTCGGCTATGCAGTGCCAGGGACAGGGTACTTGATTCTGGTATATTTGTTTTCATGCTAACTATGAGACAATAATTTAAACATAATATTAGATACCTATATAAGTTGGATACATGGGTAATTAGGTTTAGATTATGAAAGTTTGCTCTTTCCAATCACAAGTTGAATACAGCAATGATGCTTACCTCTCTGGCCAGGCTAAGGAAATGGTCATTGATGTGTGCATTGAGGAGAATTGTGCGGAGGTCTTCATCATCCACTTCCAGGGGAATATACTGACGTGCCAACATGTAGCACAGTTGTTTCTTGATCAACCTGCAAGGAGCAATAACATATTGAGGAAATTGTATGTCTAATTGAGAAGATCAAAATATGATCTATTAAGAAAAGCTTAGCACATAAGTCTTTCTGATTAAAAAGAGTGGAAAAAACTGTTATTGTATCATAACAATGTGATGTTTCTTATGACCTTAATGTTCGTAAGGGTCAGTATTACTCCAGTTTTAGATTCATGAAATAATGTAAAAAACTAAATTGGACAAGTTTTACTTACGGATCTGTGCAGGAGTTGAAGACTTCTTCGCATTTAGCCTTATCATGTAATTGCATGGACACAAGCAGAGCTCGTGGGTATTCACCAAACCTCAGGTATGTATCTAAAACTCCTTGCAGGATCTGTGTGGATTCTGGCTCAACAACATAGCTGGCACACCTGAAAATAATTTTTTACATGAGTGGGTATAAAAATATGCTTTTGCATGATGCTGTTAACAATTTTAAAAAATTTCCAACAGCTCCATTTTAGAATAGAAATAAAAAAAATCTTAGTGATAAAAGAATAAGGACAGTGTTTACTTACCCAATTAAATATAAGCATACTCTAGGATAGTTGCTTTGATCCATGTGCTGGGTGAGTAGATCCAAGCGATCAATTTCCATCAACAGGTCACAGGCCTGGATCTCAGCAGAGTGCTTCATGTCAAAGGAGATCACATCTCTGACGAGGTTCAGTAAGGAGTCCATATTCTCTACATTCCACTCTTCAGCAATCTCACCCTCAAGTTGCCTGTTTACACAATTTCAATTAGATGTTGTACAAGAAAAAAAACAGATAAAAGATAATAGATTTCATATAAGTTTCATACCTGACATATTCATGTCCCCAATCTCCTACATTTGACATAGTTCCAAGAAGACAGTACTTTAGGCATTCTCTTTTCTCTGCAGCATCCTAGTTTGTAAATAAATTGCACTTAGTTATGATGAAAATTGTTGTACATCCAGTAATAATGTAGTTAAAACAGTTCATACTTACAGTGGTTCCACTGACACCCATAGCAAGTACTGAAACAACATCAGCACAGAACTTCTTTGTCTGAGCATCTTGAATTTTTTCATATACTATCTTGAGTGAAGGGTAATGCTCCCTCAGGAACTTCAAGGGTTTAGGAACTGAAGTCATCGATGTTGTTGACGTCCTTATAAGTTTACTCAACATTTGCAACGCCGGCAGATATAGATCGACATCTTCTCCCTATCAACAAAATGCCAAAATAGGTTAGAACCGATTGATTCTTACTAGTCATCTTCACAACACATCACATCAAACCACTGTGTCAAACATACCAAGAGTTTCTCGACCAACATATTGAGTTCTTCTTGCAGGCGTTTGTCTTCTTCAGACTGTAAAAACAATCAAACAATGAATTCCTTTTCATTTACGGATAACTTTATTTTCATGACCAAGTTCAATATTTACCAAATCATCATTAGGCGCAGCTGCAGGTTCTGCTTTCTCTTTTTTCGGCTCTTCAGTTTTATTTTTCACCGTCATTTTGATTCTGTTTTCGTTAATTTCTTCTAAAATGAAACAATCACAGTGACTCTCCTCCGCTTCAAGTGATTTTTACAAATTTTGACAAGTCACCATCACCGTAGTGAAGCGACCACAAAACGTTTCTTTTCTAGCACAGATTATCTTCTACTGGTTACTCTGTCCATATACCGAGAATCGATTACTCTGCGCATCGATTCTTAATTTAAGAATTTTGCCTAATAATTATAAATTTAAAATAATTTTAAAGTTGTAGTAATGTTCTTATACTTAAATCAATATTGTAGTTTTTGTGTGTTTAGTTTACGGTTCGAAGCAAAATTATTTATTTTCGTATTCAAAACTAAAAATTGAAATCGATAAAAAGATGTTGAGGTGAAACTATAGTGGTATCGATTTACATCACTTTTTCATTGTGTTTGTGTTTTGTTTTGTTGGTTGGGCTCTGGCTGGAGCAGCATAGATTATAGAAACACAATAGAGTCGAACCTCATACAGAGACCGCAGAAACATCGGGATCGATATCATGAAGATATAAATAAGAGCGATTTCACACTAGCGTGCAAGTACCTCACCATGAGCTTAAACTCGTGGGACATTTAAACAATTGTTTGCTTACAAAAATCAAACATATAAATCTTTAGAGTGAAACAATCACTTCCGTGCAAAGAGTATATAAGTAGAATAATACATAGGGTCCATGTGAAACCGCTTTTGCTAATGGTTGCCACATTTAAAGAAAACTAATATACTGTATCCCGTAGTTTGAACAGAATCCTGAGGGAATAACTTCTCACAACCATTGATATAAGCTAACATATAATAAAAAAAACAGCATCTCATTCAGTACAGCCGTTTCACCGTGAAAACATGAAAAAGCACACACTCACTTTCGCATGTTTAATTCTTACCTTTAGGACCTTATGTAGGTCCGGAAATTGAGTAGGTACCTACCTTTAAGAGGGCTTGATGGTCATTAGATCATATCATATGACATGATACCTAACATCATAAAAAGCAATTATAAAATAAATAACTCACTGTAATGTGATGACTATTGCAGATATTTGAAACCATAGCTTCTCACATTAAACGGATAGCGTAAGCGGACTTAAAATTTAAATAAATGTATTCCTGTCGGAATAATACATTATGCACTGGATAAAATGATTACCAAGTCAATGAGATTTACCTAGAAAGACAAAAAGATCAGGTAGCGGTTCTGCGGAACTGAGAGTAAAGTATGATTTAGTTTGTGAAGAGACGCAGTGAGATCAACTTCATTCACACAACATTGAGGTCAGTAACTTTTAATTTGAAACTTATTACCTATTCCCTAGGTACAGCCTAAGTAATTTTTCAAAGATGTGCTTAATACATGAGTTTCGTTGTATCTACGTAATTTAATTTCCTTGACTACACATAGAAGGTTGATATTTGCATGATTTTGTTTATAATATTATCTTCAAAAGTGCCGCGCGGTTACATCCGATAAACACCAGTTTTATCCATATGATTAGATGCCTATTAAATACCCTTAGCAGCGCTTTCTTTAGTTATAGTGATGTTAGTGAGTCAGTTCTACCTACAATTTTCAGTTTATAACAAAAACATTATACTGCAGTACAGCAGATATTTTTAAAGTACCTAATGGATAACATCAAAACTGACTTAGATCTCCACAAAAAAAAAAATAACTTGTGTTACAGAAACCATGCAACGCATCAACGCAACGCCGTTTTTAAAACTACTATCATACAGCAAGATGTGCCTGTCACAAAATGCTTGTAAAACAACTTTATCGATTAAAGATATGCCACGTCCAAAATCGTTACCTATCATAGGGACAAAATTAGAATTCATCGCTGCAGGTAGCGGAACAAAGTAAGCCCGATTTTTTACGCAAATCCTCCTTTCCTGTTTATAATAAAATTTTATTTTCTATCAAATTCTGAACTTTTTAGCTACAATTTTCCGTGTTACAGGTTACACGAATACGCCGATCGACGTCATAAACAGTTAGGTCCTCTATACAATGAAAAGTTGGGCGGTAATACTGATCTGGTATTCGTAAGTGACCCTATGCTAATTAGGTCATTATTTATTAACCTTGAAGGGAAGTATCCAGTTCATATTTTACCTGAACCCTGGGTACTATATGAAAAAATGTATGGATCAAAAAGAGGCTTATTTTTTATGAATGGGGAAGAGTGGTTAAATAATCGTAGAGTAATGAACAAGTATTTACTTAAAGAAAACTCCGAAAATTGGTTCGAAATCCCCGTTAAAAAGACAGTTAACAATCTGATACAAAGATGGAAAATTGAAACTGAAAAAGGACAATTTATACCTGATTTGGAGACGGAGTTTTATAAGTTTTCTATAGATGGTACGTATTCATTCGTCACGTTTGTTTTTATAACTATACGAACGATGATATGAATATTAATTCTATACTTATAACCACGCATTATTCACATTAAATATTTTAAATAATATTTGTTCCAGTTATAATAGCAGTGATGCTAGGCAGTTCTTCATCTCTTCAGCGAGATAGACATTACGAGGCTCTGTTAGATATGTTTTCGGAAACAGTCAAGAAAATTTTTCAAACAACAACAAAATTATATGGATTTCCCGTTGATATCTGCCAAAAACTAAACTTAAAAGTATGGAGAGAATTCAAGGAATCAGTTGACGGATCATTATCACTGGGTAGGTAATTTAAGTTTAAAGGAATCGTTCTTCTAATGATACCGTTGCCCAGGCCGAGTCACGGCCGGCCAGAAGGGCATTTTTAAAGGTCAGGAAATAATTTTAAATCTCTGATGAACACTATAATCTGATTTCATGTTCCAGCTCATAAAATTGTCGGGGAAATATTGATGAATAGCAAGGATGGCGATGGACTGATAAATCTTCTCGTGAATGAAAATGTTAAACCCGATGATATTAAAAGAATAATCGGAGATTTCGTAATTGCTGCCGGAGACACGGTACAAAATAGTTCAATTCGTGTTTTTTTTAAATAATTGTTTTATAATTTATACATCATTTGTTTCATTCCAGACGTCTTACACATCTATATGGACGCTATTTTTACTTTCAAAGAATGAAAAAGCGCGAGAAGAATTGTACCAAAGAGACTCCTACATAAATCATGTCATTAAAGAATCAATGAGATTATATCCTGTTGCACCATTTTTAACCAGAATTTTGCCCAAAGAGAGCATTTTTGGGAATTATAAACTGAGCAAAGGCGTAAGTATTACGATTTTGAAGTTACTTTTCTATGTTAATGCTTGGTCAATATACCGATTATCATGTAATTCTTCTGTTTATTGTGGATGTTTCCACAATGGATGATGAGTGGTTATATCATTTAGTAACCATCTTTTACACCACTTCTTTTGTATCTTGGGCAATAACTATAAAAATACGCGCTGTTCCGTCCATCATTAATGTGAATGCGCATGTGCGTCGGGAGATTCTCGCATCGATAGAACTACATAGCTTAGCTTGCGTACTCAATTCCTATAACTCTACGAAAATTTATAAAATGGTATAATTTTCGGTACTTGGCAACAATAGAAGAAACAGTCAAAACAAAACAAAAATCTGACGTTGTCAAGTTTGACATTTCATTAACCTAACTTTTTGAAGTTTTGGTTATGTATTGAAAATATAATAATTATAATAATGGACTGTTATTCAAGACATTATTAGTAATTAAGAACTAAAACTTACTATTAGAGCTTCACTATGACGTTCTACAAACATATAACAAAGTTAAAAATCAACTCTACACTAGAAACTTATCGTAAATTCAGTGTTATTTGTAACAATCATCTTGTAGCAGTAAATAATGAAAATAGAGCGGTTAAGTGCAATGTATTGAAAGGAAACAAATTATGTTCATTTGACACCCGTGCAAGCCGTAATTTTTCAATGGAAGCATTCGCAAAATGGCAAGAACAAACGTATGCAAGCATATCAGGAAGTACCCCTGTGCATTTTATGCAGGATGGGTTACTTTATTTCCACGATCTAACAGGAATGCCATGGTGGGCCACAATTGTTACTTCCACAATACTTATTAGGACATGTATGACTCTGCCACTATCTGTCTATCAAAACTATATATTAGCAAAAGTAGAGAATATCAGTTTAGAACTTAAGGATATGGTAAATGAATTAAAAAAGGAAACTACAATAGCCAAGAAAGTTTACAACTTAACAGATAAACAAGCAGTGTTATTATATAAGAGATCATTGAAGAAACAATGGAACAATTTAATAGTGCGAGATAACTGTCACCCTTTTAAAGCAAGCTTGTTGATATGGTTTCAACTGCCAGTTTGGGTGTGCATGTCTTTTGCTTTGAGGAACTTAGTATACACGAATAGTCCAGATCCTGCAGCATTAGTTACCCTTATGGAGTTATCTACTGGGGGCATTGGATGGATTCCTAATTTAACCGAGCCTGACCACTCCTGGATACTTCCTGTAGCATTTGGACTGACCAACTTGTCAATTATAGAAATACAGAGATTATCGAAACTGAGGCAACCCTCTAAGCTGTACAATGTTTTTACAAATGTATTTAGAGTATTTACAATTATAATGATACCTGTAGCAGCCAATGTTCCTTCATGTATGTGTCTGTATTGGATGACATCAAGTTCTATCGGTTTAGTTCATAACTTAATATTATTGTCCCCATCAATTAGAAGAAAGCTGAGGATACCTTTAGCTCCAAGTGAACTGGAAGAGCCCTACAAACACATAAAAGAGGAATTGAAAGATTCATTTAGAAGAAAGTTAAAAAGAAATATGTTAAAAGAATCATAAGATTTTATTTTCAAATATAAACAAGAATTGTCTTTGTTATAAGTTTAAATTATTACTATTGTAAAAAAACAAAACACTTCATTTCACACTAGTCCAAATAAATTATATCATATTCCTTTCAAAAAAAGGTGTTGTTTATTTGATGAAAAATCTGTCATATGTCAATTACAGACTCCGATCATAGCCTCAATTTATACGTCAGGCAGAGATGAACAATACTTTAGTAGAGCTAATGAATATCTACCTTATCGCTGGGACCGTAATGACGCTAGGAAGAATGAACTAGTGAACCATGTGACTTCTGCTTCACTACCATTCGCGCTTGGCGCCAGATCTTGCATTGGGAAGAAGTTAGCAATGCTACAGATGACAGAACTAATCAGTCAGGTAAACAAAATATTAAGGTCATTGAGATTTTGATGTCCTGATTAACCTCTTGAATGCCGCTAATTATATTAGAGAACAATAGAAAATCAATTATGTCTCGCCTATATCTATGCACCGGCATACAAGGGGTTAAGCCTCCATTTAAGCAAACCCTTTGGATGACATTCATGTTTCCCCTCATCTACATGTTTTCTTTTCTTGTTACAGATTGTGCAAAACTTTGAATTTGAATGTTTAAACAAAGATGAGGTAACAGCAAATACTTCACAAGTTCTTGTACCAAGCAGAGACATACAGCTGTCCTTTACATTACGTCAACCAGAAAAACGGCAGTTTGATAAAGTCACTGTTTAATACATGCAGAATATAATAATGACAAAATTATGTTATGTTCCTCCACTTTAGTACCGTGCTATACCGTACCATGTGCTTTTAAAAATATTAAACAATGCATTAAAGTTTAAGTTTGAAAAGTATATTTACAATATATTTGTAGCTCATCAAGTCATTTTCTTTTACTATGTATAAAATATTAAAAAAAAACATTTAGGTAAATACATTCACTGAACAAAAAGATTTTAAATATGAAATGAAAATGAATTGACTAGTGTGAACTACCCAAAAAGATGCCATATTTCTATTCACAATACCAAAACACGAAATATAATAATAAAGGTGGGTAATTAATTCCTATAATTATAAGCTTTGTAAAAATTAAATGCATAAATTTTGAAAAACATTAAACCTAATATTATTTTAAAATATGCCAACTCATAATATATACATGGTGTTACAAAGTTATAAATGGCAGTTATCACATTAAATAATTCCTCACTAAAGTAATATAATGGTAATAGAGAAACATCAAGTCTCCTTTCTGATCATTTCACTAACTGCCTAAGAATCATAGATTTGATATCTTCAAGCCATTGTTCCTTATATTCTAAATTAAGTATATTACGGAAGGATTTAGTGCGCTCAGACTCGCACATTTTACCTGTTAGTAAGTAAGCAACTGATTCTACACATAAGAAACCCATGCCCTCACTTAAAGACCATACATATATTTTATCTGCAGTGTCTGGATTCAACTGGAACTGTAGAATAGCACTGCTAAGCAATCCTTTGAGTTTCTCAAATAAGAATCTATCAGCTAGTAAAAGTACTTCTAAATTGGTTTCTAATTTTTCTGCCATTGGGAAGACTTGGACTTCACATTTAGAATTATTTAACCCAAAGTGTAACAACGTCAATAGGTATTCTAATGCAGGTTTGGTGACATTCTTCAATCTTACACATTTTTCTACCGACTCCTTGAAACAGCCCATTAGCATGGCACTGAAAACCTCGGAGTTTTGACACAGAAATACCCTGTTGGCTTTGACCGTCGTCAAATCATCTAGTTCAAATGTCACTATTTCATCAAGGGATAAATTATCAAGTATGGGATCGTAACTAACACATATTTGACCAGTGAACCTATTTTCAAGCACCTTAGGATCTTTTATATGCACATTATTGGCTAGTTTGGCTAAAGCTGTTACGCAGTCTTGTATGTCTTCCTTGGATTCAGCTATTATACTGAACAATAGATTAAGTGCACTGCAGTCTATTAAATATTTCTTGAGTGGTTTTTCGGTTCTGAAACATTTGGAAATATTAAGGAATCACCCTAAACATGAGTGGGAATAAAATGTATGCATTCTCGCTGTACTTACCGCACGATGTAAGGCAGTGTTAGGGACAGCGTTTGTTTCATAGATGAGGTTCCTTTGAGGAGCTGATAGCTAATCTCGCCAATACCGTAACTCGACTCCGCTAATATAGTCAGCTGACTCAAAAGCTTGGAACTTAGCCTAAGGATCTGAAAATTAAAATACATATTAATAACTTTTATTTATATAAAAGCACTATGTGTTCGAGAGATTTAAGTAGATACATAAACTGGACTCACTTGTTTGCACTGCTGGCATTTAGTAGGCGGATGCTTAGAACTGACCGACATATTATGTAACCTTAGAGCTAGTCTGTGCTTCAGTATGCTCATCAGGCATAAAGCGTTGCTGAAATAAAAAGTATCTTTTAGTTTAAATAATATAAAACTATGTACATACTTTTAAGTCTCAAATGACAAAGATATTACTATACTTGACCCAAGATTACTAAAACTTCAGTGTATTGAAAACAATAATCACCTTAATACACGTGCGAGTATGCGGGCAGCTCGCCCTAGAGGTCGCTTGCATCGCTCTACATAATCCAACAAGGCATTGAGGCACTCTCGTCCCGTCAACAGCTCTAGTGTTTGGTTGGGCACGGGCTCCTCGCGAAGAGCGCCGAACGAGTTGCACGCGCCGTGAGATACTCGGAACAGTAATACTAAAACGCATGCTATGCGGGAAGACTTGCTGTTGGTGGCGATTTGCACAACATCTGTGGATAATATAAAAATTAAATAAGTGGTATCCATGATTTGAATGAGGTGGGTGAATTTACTCTTCCTACCTATTCCCAGCAATAGTAGAGTCTATGCAGTAAGTAGTGCTGGGTTGGCCAAAACTTGTTGCCGAACGTCATGCCACCGGCATATGCATAAACAGGCTCTCAAACCAAATGTATGCTCATAACATAGCATCATCATAATGATAAATATAAGTTGTTATTTTGGTTAAAACAGACAGTGGCAGTTAAAAATGAAATTGATATAGAAATTGTGGTGCAATAAATAAAAAAAAATTGTACTTTACCTTCTAATGGAGCTTCTTCCTCTACATCATCATCGTCTTCCATAATAAGTTCGTCCAAGTCATGCGCCACTTGCGCCGCGTCCAACTCGGCAGCCGCACTGGTAACGCCGGCCAAATCTACCAACTCGCCCTCGTTGTCACTGCACACAGGCGAGTAGCGACCGGAGATTTCCGAGTCAGAACTATCTGCAAATATAGATCAGCTTGATTAGTAACATAGATGTCAGTCAAATGCTGTAAAATAAGAGAAAAATGGATCCAAATTGATTCATCACTTTAAGAGCTATGATACCACAGACACACGTAGCTGTCAAAAATGAAAATAAAAACAGAGGGAGGTGCAATAACGTTTTTAATTTTATTAAGAATCCATTACTGTTCAAGGTCTCTTACCTTCTTTAATGCTAAACGGTGAAGAAGGTCCCCCTGAACTATTTGGACTCCAGTCATTCCAGTAGGGAGACATTGAACTAGCTTCTCCTGAACTGACGCCCGATTCTGGACTCCAGTCCCATTTGGGCCGTTTATTGGAAGAGAAGCCCCTGTATTCTGGACTAAACCCAGACTGATAGCCATCAGAGTACGGCGATAATGGACCGTGGTCTCCTCTGTCTGGACTCATTGAGACGCGAGAACCTGATGGTTGGGAGTTTGGAGGCCATTCGGGACTTTTAGGTTCCCAATATACACCAGCTGACCAATCCTTGCTCGCCATTTTGATGAGTTGAGATTTCTAAATAGAAAAAAAGGAATTCATCATTTTTGTGAGTTATATTTGTCTGAATTTACATTAAAAAAAAAACGGACCTTTTTGATAGCTTTAGGGCTTTTAGATCGAGCTCTTTTGAGACCCTTGCGTCTAAGTGGCGGCGCCTCATCTTCACTTTGACTATCATCGGTTGCGTCGCTGTCCACAGCATCAACGAATCCGACAATCATATTGTCTCTTTCGATTACTACCTTCAACTCGTCTTCATTTTGACTCGACAGTGGACCCTTGCGTCGAGCAAACAAACTAACTTTTCCATCAGTACTTGAGGTAGATTCACCAGTTTGTAATTCTGCATCAGATTTAGTTTCCTTTTGAGTTTCCTTGACTTTTTCTACCGCCTCACACAACATGGATGAATGTTCTAGATTGGTGTGTTCATAGTTCATTGTTGTGAGATACGTAGTCAGTTCATCAGTAAGCAAACTTACAAGACCTTCATTGACCAAAATTTGGAATGCTGTAAGGAAAGCAAACATGTAAGAAGATGCTTAAGGTACATAGACATAAAACATTTAGAAGCAGTAACTCACTAAGCCAAAAGGGTTTCTTGTTGACCTCATATTTTTTTTAGGCTAGTTATACTGCGCCAGGATAAAGTAATGAGAAAACTTACATGTGTCATCGAAAACGTATTGTAGTAGAGCATGCATGGCGTGAGGATTGACGCGAGCGGCAGCTACCAACAGCGGTAAGCCGCCGCAGTGACGTAAGCGCGAGCGGTTTACTGACTCGCCGCTGAGCTGCGCCAACGCATGAGCAGTGCCTTCTGGCCATAGGTCAACATCTGCAATAAGATATTTGAAGAAGTAAATAATTACACTTAGAATATATACTTGCGTATTTCGATGTAAGCAAATAGTATATAGAAATATTTTGACTTCAGTTCTCTTGTGACACTGACCTTTCATACAATTTGATATTATTTTTGAAAAGTCTTACCAGTTATTTTTTGCAGTATGCCAACTAAACATTCAACAAAGCCTGCAATGCCTAGGAGTGGTCGACAGCTAGACAAGTAGCAAAGATTCATCAGGCATTTTAGAGCAAGTGATTCAAACTTTTTTGTAAGTGCCACAAGGCATTGATAGCCTCTCCCATCTCCTTGGATCTGAAAAAACATATTGATGACGTGTTTTTAATTAAAAACATAATTTATATGGGCATAGATAGTATTTTCTTATTATGTTGTTTCGTACATTTTGTATTGTGCATTTACATAATGCTACAATGAAAATGCACATAATGTGATGTCTAATTTGATTGTATAAATTAGTAATTTATTGTATAGACCTACCTGTTCGGCACACTGTATAGTAGAGTGAGTAGTAAAGTACCCTAAGCATTTTAGTATACCAGAAATCAGTTCTTCTTGACTTTTTCTGAGCCCATCTGACTCTCGAACAGGACCAGTTGACTTTATGATGCCTGCTGTTTCACATTCTGTTGTAAGAAGTATTGCTATGCAGCGTACAGAGTTCAGGCTTAGCATTTCTTCCCTTTTTTCTGTTACCATCCAGAGTTGCCTGAAATAATAATGTTCTTTGAAGTATATTTTTATTTAAAAAATTATTCATAAATAAACTTTTACACAGATAACTTTTAAATGACTATAATAAAATAAATATAGTACTTTACAGTATACAACAAACCGTTTTAGTCTTGTTTTCCCTTAAAATTTTAGATATAAATAATCTAATAGTAAAAAAGTAATACCTGATAGCTCGCACAGCCATTGTGAGCGTTGGATAGGAAGTGTTCTTGTCTCTGCTTTCAATGAGGGTGACCAATGCAGACACTGCGCCATGGTTGTGTAAGCCGTCTGCGTTAGAATTTCTTTGTGCCAGGTTGCCAATCACACGACAAGCCCTGCCCACTATGCTGTCACGGCATACTGTTTTTATTATGTTTACCAATGGACCAAAGCTGTACAATTTGCCAACCTGAAATAACATTTTCAATTATTTCGACTATCATGGAATATATATCATTGTGGTATTACCACATAAAGAAAAACAAATGAGATCTGCAAGCCATTGTGAGTGATTTAAACATTTTAACATAAAGCAATATTTGTAAGGTATAAATTATTTACCGCTAAACTGCTTTCTTCTTCAAGGCAGCAATTACCGAGTATGCTTAACGTAATATCCAGAATTCTTTCATTAGGTTTGCGCAAATGTGGCAATAAACATTCTAAACCACCACATTCCCTAAAGAGCTTTATTCCACTGTCGTTAGTTATGATTTTGCTTCTTATTTTTAATAGGGTTTCCTGGACACGGCTGGAGGATGAAGATTTTAGTCCTTCTATTATGGATTTAACATAATTTTTATCCATTTTCTAGCAAACAAAGCTAAATCTCTAAATTATTTTATAACAACAAAGTTAAAGTTTTTGACATTTTCAATGCAACCAGCTGATTTTGACCACAGACTTAATTAGTTTCTTATATCTGTGCTAACTTGAGAGCACAGATATAAATATTTAGCAAGCTATTTTAGAGCTTGGCATAGATAGCTTTTCCCAACAGCTATAATAGTTATTTTATTTATAGGTGACTTAGAAATTAAAAGCCACTCCCTTGCAAAGAAATTATTTACTTAACTACGCGCACGGAATGCCGGAATGCACATTGATGAGACGGAACGCATCTGCTTTCATACTTATGTCAAGCAAGACAGTGACATTGGCACATGGCATGACACACATTTGTTTGTCATTTTCGATTTGACTTATTTATATGCCGTGTTTTTATCTTAAGGTTATGGATAGTTAATTATTATAAATAGTAATAAGCAAAAGAAGTAATAAAATTATCAATCAAAGAAGCTTAATCAATAGTTAAAATTAACTTCCAACTATGGGAATTTTTGAGATACCAAGGATATTTTTTCTGATGTTGCTTTTGTTTTGTGTATTTATAAGTAGCAAAAAACTTAACTTGCGCGATTCAAAATATTCTCCTGATTCAAAGGAATTGAATGAATGTCGACGATGTAAAGTGTTAACAGATTCTTTTAATACTTGGCTCGAGAAAACTTCTAGAGGAAAATATGAAGGCGGAGATACAGCTTGGGAGGAAGCAAAATTGAAATCATATGCGCGTAGTGAGGTTCGTCTGGTAGAAATACAAGAAGGTTTATGTTCAGAATTAAAAATACATCAAGATGCATGCTATGCAATTGCTGAGGAATCAGAACAAGTTCTTGAAAAGTGGTGGTTCAATAAAGATTCAGTTTCACTAGATTTATACACATGGTTATGTATTGAAAATCTTCAACATTGTTGTCCAAGTAAACATTATGGCCAAGCATGTGAACCGTGTCTCCAAGATGAGCACAATAATGTGTGTGCCGGACATGGCCGTTGTGATGGTGCTGGCACTCGGAAAGGAAATGGTACATGCATATGTAAAAAAGGTTACACAGGAAAACTTTGTGATGAATGTGCTGAGAGTTTTTACCAAACTAGTACAGGTTCTTGTGAAGTATGCCACAAGGCTTGTGATGGATGTAGTGGGGAAGGTGCAGCTGCTTGTGATTCATGCAACCCTGGTTGGGAAATGCAGTCTGGTGTGTGCATAGACATAGATGAATGTGTGGAGGCAGTTTGTGAAGGTCACTATTACTGTAGCAATACAGAAGGCTCTTATAAATGTAATGAATGTGATTTATCATGCAAAAGTTGTGCTGGTGAAGGATCTTCAAACTGTACATCATGTGAGTCTGCCAGTGTGCTATGGTTCGGCATGTGTATAGACAATGAACTCAAACAAAATATTTTAACAAGTACCTATAAAAGAATAGCAATGTATGTTGGTTTGCTAATCATTACAATATTTATATCACACACATCAAGATCAATAGCTTCAATTGTAGTTTTAATTATTGCAATATTAATGTACTTCTTAGAGAGGAATCTGAAAATGAATACTTTAGATGTAGTTACCCAAACATTAAATGAAAATGGGATATTATAAATTGCATATCAAATAAATAATCGCCTATCAATAAATACTCATCATTTATATCCTTTTTTACATCAAATAACTTACTTCACTATAAATAAACTAAATGTTTAACAAAACTCAAACTGCAGATAATTCGAAATGATACATCAATATGACATTGCTTTTTTTATTATAATGCAATACAGTTAAATTTATTCTTGTACAAAAATACTACATACATAGCATTAATACTGACTGCACAGCAAATTTTTCATATTTCATAGCAAAATAACTATCCCAGTCGCATATTAACCAGTAAGTACAACAAAACCTATTCATCATATTTGTCTTAATTTTCAAGAAGCCATGCTCGGCCAATTTAATGATTATTATAACAAAAAAATCCTGTCACATTGCATTATTTCTAAAACCAGAACAAATTAACTGAAAAGGTTCGCGGCTTCGCGCGCTTTTTCATCACTGGAGTGCAGAGTGGCGCGAGCGAGTAAGATAGAGTTCAATTAAAAAACATTGTATTAAAAATTGAAGCTAGTAACGAAAACGAATCGCTGCAAAACCGACTCCACGTAGTCTTGTTTGCCTACCCCTAGAGTGCAATTCAAAACCGCGTAGGCGCGGAGGGCGAGGCGGCCTGCGAGCTGAGGAGCAGGTAGTTTTAACGCTCGCCGACGCGGTTGAGGCTGGCCGGCTCTGCCGGCCAGTAAGCCGAAGCTGCGGTGGTGAGCGTGAAAATCATCTGCGACGATAAGCTCGCATGGGACCGCCGGAGCCCCGCAGCGCCGGAGCCGTGACAGAAGCCATGCTTGCTGCATGTTGCATGCTTACTTCCATGTTGCATGCCTGCTTACATGCTGCATGCCTGCTTGTATGCTTCAGGCTTGTTTGCATGCTTCTTACAGGAAAATAAAAATTCCAAAACTATGCCAAAAGATGATTCTGACTATAAACATTCTGAAATATGATATTATAGTAGTAGCCTTTTAATGACTACTTATATGAAATGTATGCTAAAAGGAAATACTGACAATGACTGACAATGCACCAGCCCCATTTTTTTTAAGAACTATAGTATGTATGTGCAAGCATATCATCGGACTTGCGATCCGACTCAAGTACGTGGCGCCACCTGCAGAAGCTAAAAATGTTGCCTATTGGGCAAAAAAGGAAGCGTGAACGCTTATAAATAATTCAATAAATTACAATTTTGTATTTAATTTTATATTTTTTTGCTGATCTCATTATGCCGTAATTAATAAATAATAAGATGACTGTGACTAATAAAAAGCTGTTTTATTCAGAAAAACTGCTGTAAATAATATAAAAATAGAAGCTATATTTAAAAGAAAAAGAGTTAACATGTATAATGTGCATTAAGATTATTAGCTGTGCATTGATGAAAAAGCTTTTGCTTTAGGAAAAATCGCTGTACGCTGCGAAAATAAATTGTAGTGTGTTTAGTGATATTTTGAGTTGAATATTTTGCTGTGCAATCAGTAATTTTGATGGGAATTCGGAATCTTATTGCATAGAAAAAGGATATTTTTTGATTTGCGTTTAAATACTACCCAATGAAAATTTTAAATAGTTTGTTACATTGTAATTAGTAACTATGTACATAACATGTACATGTATTAAACTCCAATACATATTATCCAGGACAGACCTAGTCTATCTCTTTGTTGTCTCTGCTCACTCATCATCAGGAGAGTGAAATACCTATTAACAAAGTCTTGAATACACATTACAGTTAATCATATGTATGCATAGCATGCATATGAATAAACAACTTTTGATGATATTCTCTACATACCTTGAACATTCCTTCATTATACATTTAGCCAAGTATACTCTTAAGATATTCTAGATAAATGAAAGATTTGCTTTTGTTTCTATACTCATTTTTCATAAACCCATTAAGTTACCATTTAAACGGATATTAGTATTGTTTTTAATCAATTTAAACATTGGAGTGATACATTTTGGAATTCCCGTTTACAAAAATTGTTTTATAGAATCAGAACCTTTTTGGAAACCTATAAGAATTTTGGCCACAAATGTCAATATACAGCACAAATTAACATTGTATAGCTGTTTCATATTATAAATTCAACTAAGATGGTGTGTTTTATTTAATTCCAAAAATTCAAAATTGGAACTCTAATAATTATTACTAACAATTAATGACTGTAAATAAAAGACTTTGGAAAGGTGGTATTAAAAATACATTTTATTGCAAAATTTATGTAACTACATTATAGTGTCATTTATATACAAAAATTAAAAATACAATGTGTAGGTATTATAACCAAGTTGTGGAATACTTATATAATACAGCTGCTGGTGCAGAGATTCAACACACAAACTGAAAGCAATAACAGCAAAAATACAAACATAGGCCTGGTATTGTTAAAATGAAAGATTTATTACCCTTGCCACTATACTCACCCCAGATTATGTGCAAAATCCCTTATCCATAAACAATTATCGTAGGTTATAATTATAAAATAAAGTAATTAAATAGTAAACTTATAGTAAAAACAGGCTACAAGGTAACATGTTTATTAAACGTAAGGTATGAATGCACATCTATTATAAAGGCCTGCTAATTACTGCATTTGTGAACAGGATCATGTCATTTTTTAACATGTATCAAGACTAATTGTATCAGTAGTGACCAAATATTTAAATGTTACTCTATCATTATCAAGAATACAATTGGCAACGGTAAATTTGGCAACAGCAAGCACAAGTATTCTCAGTCTGACAAAAAGATCATTCTTAATAGTAATAAAAAATATAAATATTCTAATTTGTTCATGCAAACCAACTGATCCTCTCAATTCATACTTAGCAACTGATCATTGCATTATGGTTTTAATCAATTCTTTACTGTACCTAGGTAATTCATTTTAATAAAGGAAATGTAAAACCTGTTGACTATATCTATTACAATTTAAGTAACAACAAAAGATCTCAAGTAAACAAAGTACAACATTAAAAAGATATTATTCAAGAGGAAGAAATGAATTTTTGTTGTCCATATTGACAAACAAAGTATTTATTCTCTGTGGCTTACTAATTTTAAAGAATGTTGATAAAAATGCTGTGCATAGAATGGCAATATAAAAATTAAACAAGTTAGATATTGGTATTCATACAATATAGTTTATGACAATTACTAGTACTACTATTTCAAATAAACACCTATATGAATACACATCAGTAGGTACCTATTTCTCAAAATTGATTAATCGGGTATTAAAAGAATATTATGTCATAAACAGTGGTCTTTGGTGAAGAATACACATTGTTTATCTAAGATGATAAAAATAAAACTGTGAAGAATCTTAACTAAGTCTTGAATATATTACTCAACAACATAAACTATCGTACATTACAGATTAATTAATGTCTTTCAACAAAAAAAAAAACGCATTTCAATACATGAAATTAATATTGTTCTAAGAATTTTTATTTTTGGTAAATTTTACTTTAAGTACTAATATAACACATTTCACCTAAGCCTATTTGTGAAATAGAACACCTAAGTTATAAACTAGTCATCATAATCGACATTTGTGTGACACCCACAATCTGTTGAAGGGATTTTTACCAAATTACTAAAGTGGTGCTGATATAAAAAAAAAAAAACATATACACACGACTAGCATATAAAATGCTAAAAAAGATGAAAGTATCCTACAGTCCTGTTTAGTTCAACTATTGTTGTATTCAATATACCATTGTCTTATGCCCGGTTTCTGAAGTCTCTGGATATCTATTCGTTAGTTATCGATTCGACAAAGTTATTGAATTGATAAACGCCGTTTAACTTTTGCTGCGTTTCCGAGCACCAAACTGCCAGATAAATAGTTAAGGAACCGATACGTACTTCTTAATCTGTCGATAGATGGCTCTTTTACAAATGTACCTTTAAAATTATATAAAAAACGCAATAAAAAGTTGTTCCAACTCAGACCATGTGCATTGAAGGAGCGCAACAGGAGGTAGAGTAAGGGTGATGAATATCATCCAGATGTATTACTGTGTTTTTTTTCAAACCGATATCTCTTAAATAAAACTACTTTCACGGATTTTACGTACTTTTGCGATAAAATCCGTAAAATTAATGTCTAATAATCGCGTAAGTGTCAGAAATCAACATGTAAAACGATATCTTTTTCAAATTGTATGTAGGTAAACATTTCGATAGGATTTCTCCTGTCCATTATATTCCGTGACACTAATATGATCTATTAGAAATTATTTCAACCACTTCGAAATCCGATTGTGATGAGCTGCTTGCATCCATATTATCTATATTCATTGTTTGCATTTTTATAAGTAGGCATTTTAATAATAATTTTGTTCACTGGCTTTTAAAACTGACTCGACGCGACGAAAGTAACCTAAAACGGGTATTTTTTGTGACATCTAAACGTCAAACAAAGTTATGGGACAGATAAACGGCCAAATATGGGCAGTTAAGTTATACGCCGTTTAAACCGAGTTTAACTTAAGACGCGTAGCTCGGAAACGCATTCGAAGGAGTTATCGAACCAATAGCGCTGACGGATAGATAAACTCTCGTTAAGTGGACCTCAGAAACCGGGCATTAGAGATCTAAGAACCTAAGGTCAAACAAAAGTATTTTAGCCAGGATCAAATCTGTATTAATAATTATTATGTGATGCTGGTTTTTAACTCATAATCATTCCATTATTTAATCATGTAGTAGTATTTCTTTAATCTGCTTTTACATTCATTTAGTACTGCATAAAATAGTCAATCCTCAATTTTTGCAAACCTACCTATAAATTGATCAATTTTGTGACTGTACTGAAAGTAGATTTACATAATTTGGTAAAAGATATATTCGATAAGAACGACAACATGCACTGGAGAAGCGCGAGAACTTCATCAAATAATCCGCTCCAGCGACGCGTGGCTTCGCGTCTATGAAAGACTTTATTGATGAAATGTGACCGATAACAGATTCGAAACTGCTAGTTATCAATCACACAAATAAATTTATTTAGCGTGAATTGACTCCCCTGAACTGCATGTGTCGTAAATTCTCATTTGTATCCATACATAACAGAAACACATTAAATTAATTTGTCGTCTTTCAAAAGTAAAAAGTAAACACTATCGCTCACAAATACATTAGTATCAGTCTGCTTCATCAATTTATGCTAATGATTTTATTACCATAAATTATTACATTTATTTCGGTCCCTCTTCGTAATACTTGATTAAATCGTTTTATCCTGATTCAATCGTTTCCCCCAAATTCGTTCGTTATTATTAACCAAGCCATGCTACCCTTGCGACGATGCCAGCTGCACAAGTCACAACCGCTATAAAAAATACCAATTGAATGAAACACGACTCGATAAACTTATATAAAAATCTTGTCAAATTACAGGATTGCCAGAACTCAAAATGTACAAGCTAGCCACCTAATATGCATTTCGTAATGTTTTTTCTTTAGAATAGAAATAACTACGTTGCAGCTGTTACTAAAACAACCAATACAATCAGCCTTATATGGGAAAAAAGATTTAAGACAGCAAAGTTCTAGTTTTCTCTATAACATATCTAGTCCATATTATTTGTGCACTTATGTTCTCCCGATTCCCGGTAATCCATAGTTCATCATAAGTTTCGGACGTTTCCTACCACACAAGCTCATTTTAAGGAAACCATGACAACCATTTCGTATACAAAAAATATTAATGATTGTTAACTGAATAGTTGGCAATATAAGATCAGACTTTCCTTGACTGAATTTCTGAAAAATGGCAGTATAAGTTATTGGCCACAAGGATGTAAAAAAACAACCACTTGCATACTGAAAAGCCTGGCAACCCTATCTACATACATTCTTTTTCATCATTTTAAATACATGCTAACGTTTGTAAATGTTATATCTTCTATGATACATCTATTTATCAGTCTGTTGTCGTAATTAATGGAATGTATTCTGTTGAAAAATGTTTTTGTTGTTCCACATTCGAATTCAACATTGAAAACTATATCAAAGTGCATCATACCAGTAAAACCTAGGTATTTAAAATGTTAACATAATTTGCAACGAGTTTCATAAAACCAATAATGCAAAAAAAACTTTGTTTATATAATATTGGTTTCACAGTTTTGACCTTATAAATACTCAGACAAAACTCCCGAAAACATCCATGCTTATTATATGGTATTATTGGCAAACACCAAAGTGAACTTTGAGGCAATAGCAAACATGGATATAATGTAATACTGGGATAAAATATAAAGGCGGGTGGTGTTATATATCTCAATAAAAGCTTGAAATATGGAGAGACTTTCTATAGATTTGGCGCGTTTCGTATGACCCGTAATATGAATACGCCGAAGCGAATTCATTAAATGTCGACTTTCCACGAAACCGTTATGGGTCGAAGTACTTAACCACTTTTAATGTAAAGACTATCTACGGGACGTACGTCCACAGTAACTTACATGACCGTTTGTGAAGGTTGACTATAAGCTGAACGGCTTCATATTCGTTAGGCGTAAAAGGACTTCGGGTCGGCATGGCAGAAGATTTTATTTTTTTAACAAATGACATTCAAAGTCATCTCGTACGAATACTACATAAATTGAAAAGATTATAACTTACGCCTTGGTATCAAAACGAAGTAACTGACATGGTATTGGGGATCCCTTGGCGGGATGCCTGGTAGACGTCTGGAATACTACAATGGTAAACTCTTCTGCAATGCCTTTCCTCTATAATCCTAAACGCGTGTGGGACTAGTCTAGCAGCGAATGGGGGGCGCGATGGTGACTCGACAGCTGGGCAGCCAGTTGTCGTTGCTGCAATAGGCAGTAGAGTATACCGGCCTGTGCCATGGCGTCTACTGTCCCCGCGGCGAGGAGATCCGTGCGTTGCTTACTGCCCGCTCCTGCACTTCCCGGCCGAAGCAATGTGGGACCGAATACCGTCGCCAAGTTGTGTAGTGACATCTTATTCTCGCCCTCGTGTTGGTTCACTCTGTAAAAACGAGAGATTGTTAAATGTGGCAGATTAGAATAAATTATATGATGTATGCTTCTGACTTTCCATAGCAGAGATCAGACTGATTTGTACAATATAAATAAATAAAAAGTAGTATTGAGCCGAAGATTCAATGCACCATACAAGTTTTGTCTGTTAGTTTAGTTATTCATAAAGCTGTATTATGTGTAAAATGGCACTTACTTAACAAAATGGTTCAGGAGGAAGTCGATACAATTTTTGTTGAGGTCGGGTAATTGTGCGTAACATTTGAGCAGCGCGTGGCGTCTTGTGTGCGCCGGTCCTGAGTCCACTGACGTGCCTGCGCCCTAAACAATATAAAAATATAAAATTAGAAACTATTCTAAATTTAATTATTCCTAAGTGAGTTGCGAGGTAGGTACGTACTTGTGTAGCTCCCCACGCCTTCAACAATTCAGGATATAGAGCATCCGTGAACAGCGCCTCGGGCAACTCTCGCAAATATAACTTCAACACGCCAGTTACTGAATGTATATCCACTTCTTTCAGCAGTTGTTCAGCTTCATAGGCATCTGGGCAAAAACAATACCACTTATATTTCTGCAGTCCGAGTAGTAATAATCATAGCAAGCTTATAGAAATGAGTAAATACTCACTGGTTTCAAAACTCTTTTTGAGTCTGTTGAGGTCGGAAGCGCTTCCCGACACGCGATATATGCCCACTTCGTGAATGCCGCGTCGCTCTACTTCGCGGACGCAAGCACTTATTATAAATGGAATGTTGCGTTTCTCACGTCTGTGGACAAAACGACCGGTGTTATATTTTCGAATCAGATTTTGCAATTATCAAAAGAAAATCTCTGGTATTCCACTTTTAACTTTAGCCAGTATAGAAATGAAAAATAATCTATACTAATATTATAAAGCTGAAGAGTTTGTTTGTTTGTTTGCTTGAACGCGCTTATCTCAGGAACTACTGGTCCGATTTGAAAAATTCTTTCAGTGTTAGATAGCTCATTTATCGAGGAAGGCTCCTTCCTCCGAGCCTTTTCCCAATCATGTTGGGGTCGGCTTCCAGTCTAAACGGATTCAGCTGAGTACCAGTGCTATAGAGGAAGGTTATAGACTCTTTATCCGGCTTCGTGCAGAGGTTCCCACGGGATGCGGGTGAAACCGCTGGCAGACGCTAGTAATTTGATATTTGTCTTGCTAATGAATTAGCCACTTGCGCGACAGCTATAGGTATATACTGACTTGGCGACATGCGTGATCTTATTGCCGAAGAGTGCGCCGGGCTTGGCGGCCGGCACGCGGCGCGCGGACCGCTCGGGCGGCAGCAGGCGCAGGCGCAGCGTCAGCGACCCGCCGCCGACGCACACCGTACGTCCTACGCCGCCGCCCGCGCTCTCCGCTACCCACTCGCGCGATAGCTGCCAACCAAAAAATGTCAGTGTAGCTACGATACAAATAGAGAAACTCCTTGTTCTACTAAAATGTTACATAGACCACAGAAAAGACGTCAGACGGAGACGGGGCGCGGACAGAGCGCAGATAACTTTTTCAAACATAAAATAGTCGAGGCAATATCGCCTGCACTTCCGTTCTCTCTAGACCCTCGTATGCTTACACCCTTGTCCCGTCCTTTCTGTGTTTTACGAGAGTGCGCAGATGAGTAAACGTCGTGGTATCGATGCCCTATGACATAGGGCATCGAGAGAAAGCATAGGGCCTATGTTTTCTCTTTCTATATTTTGGGTCACGACGCATCTATACATTTTGTACGAAACGGACGTGCCTTAAAAAATCTGCTGCAAAAAAATTAACCTCCTACTCGCCTAGTTCCATTGTAAACATTGTTCTTACCGGTTCTTTTTAATTACAATTGAAGATACAAGCAAACATTTATGACTTATGTTTATAAATATTTACAATAAACAGACCACACTTTAAAAAAAACAATGGCTGAGCACATGGCCATGTGGACGGATATTATTAACATAAATAATTCTATTTTATTTATACATTCGGACTACGCGTACAACGCAGACTTTCTCAGACGGAAATATTATAGGTATCCTTAAAGAAAGTATGGCAATATATATTTAGTTTGTAACAATACCTTTATAGTACATTTCCCGCGCAACACCGGCCTGGCGGCATCTTCATACAGCAATAGACGCAAGTTCTGCGATCCCTCCAGGTCTAAGGTGAAGCTCTCGTTCCACCGCGGCTGAGCACTGCGACATACCAGCTTCGACTTCGCTTTGCGGAAGTAGTGTCCGTAAGAGTCTACTTCCACCACTATGTAGTAATCTGTGTACGAAAGTTTATTAATTATATTGAGTTGTGGTTGTTTAGTGATTGGGGGATGCGTGAAAGGAACATATTTATGTTTGCGATAGTAGTTTCCGTGCCATTACGGTACAAACAAAAAGAAAATTGTGACCCGTCCGGCTTCGCAAGGCAAAACAGTACTTCCTCACTATTTAATGGATGTTATTATACATACAAAACTTTCCTCTTAAATCATCCATCTGATAAAAAAACCGCATGAAAATCGGTTGTGTAGTTTTGAAGATTTAAGCGTACAAAGGGACACGGAGACAGGAAAAGCGACTTTGTTTTATACTATGTAGTGAAGATAAAAAGAAGATATTACCGGCAGCAGTATCAAGCGGCGCGGTCATGCCGCCGACATGCAGCTGCAGATCTCCGAGCAGCAGCGAGTCATCCCGGCCGCTGCGCAGCAGGTACGAGCCCATGTCTGTCTGCAAGTAGCTGCGGCACGCCGTCACCCACGCTTGAAGTTCCAGCATTGAGATCGCGCTCGAACCCGCTGGTGGTGCTGATGATGCCTAGCGTGACAAACATTCGTTAATTAAGGGTTTAATTCAGGGTTGTTTGAGAAAGCTTGAACATATTGCGCTAAGCAGGAAATATTGGGATGAGTGAAGTGACTAAAGTTTTGTTGCACTTCAAACACAGTGCGATTGACTCAATTTTTAACAGTCGAAAAAAATAGACGTATTAGGCATAGAGTAAGCGCTGATAAGGTTTAAACATTTTCACCTGAAACCACCAATATTAACAATTATATAAAAAGAAAAGCAGCCTATCACAATATTTCGCGCCACTGACACTCATTTTGCGCAAATTATGCGCATAATTGCGCAAAGTATGCGCAAAACAGTAAAAGCATTCTAACCTGTAGAGCATGTATAGAGTCGATCCACTGCGTTCGCTCGTACTCGGAGCTGAGGAAGAAGATGTGCTGTCGCTGCAACGCACTAGCCGAGCCTGGTGCCCGGGCTCCCACTCGGAAGGTAAGGTTGGGGGAAGCTAGTACCAGCGCCGCTTCGAGCTCCGCCAGCTTCTTGCGCTGCCTCTCTGCGGCGCCGCGACCGCCGATACGGATTTTCTATAAAAGGATCATGTATGTATATACAATTTTCAAATTAAACGGATGTTTATGGTTCTGCCAATGGTTTAGTCGCGTATTATCGGTGGACCTTAGTAAAATAGAAAAAAAATTGTGACATCACTTCCCAATTTTACAAGTATTTTTTCTTATAAAATAATAAAGCATGGATATATACAAGTATTAACAACGATTGCTACCGTTAAGTCTGTCACCATGCAAACAGACACACACTATATCCACGACGTCTACATTAGCAAAAACACAAATCTACCAGCTCACCTTATCATCAGCCGCAGCCCTTTCCTCAGCGAGTATCTGATCGCGTACAGTGGAGGCCTGCGACTTAAGCGCCACAATGTTAGCAGGCGAAGTCTCCCGCGCATCGTTCGCGTTCGCGCCAACACTCTCGTCTTCCACCACCACAATGTCCGGCAGAGGGATGAACCATTTTAGCTCGAACGTGAATTTGTCGCGTCCTGATGCCTGTATTAATAAATTAAATCTTAGTAATAGAACAATTGTGTGTGTAAAAAACCACTGAGTAGTACACAAATGGAATGCTAACGTAAGCCATATAGTGCTGCTTTCTAAAAAATTACAATTTTAGTGCTCTAATGCGGTTGGCGTTTGCATCTCAAATGATTCTACTCAGAACATAAATACAAACACATATTACCGTAGTTACCTTATACTTGGCACAGGCAATGACATCATTGAAAAGAAATAGATGCCTTAATTTTCTGTGCCCATCTGAGAGTTCCACGATAAACGAATTCTTGACGAGTCTTCTTTGGGCGCGGTCGGCATTCTACGAATAGATAAGAAATCATAGGCTTGCGAACTTCGATTCTACTTACATTAGTCATCATACAAATTTAAATGGAGATAAATACTTACAGGGAACATGGATTTAGTTTGAATAATATTGAATTCGTCTAGGAAATGCTGAGTCATGTTTAGGGCTTCCGTCAGCATGGCGTGATCAGGGTGACTGGCTGGAGTGTATTTTATAAGATCCTACAAAAACAAATATGGCACAAATAATTTTCAATTTTATAAAAATCTTTTATACAGGCAGAATTTTATTAGACATGAGCATCAATAAGTAAACCCTAAAGCGTAAATACGAGAAAAATTATATAATATACATAATTCAAAATAGTAAAGTCAACTTGTGGCTGGGCACCGCTCAAAAGACTTCAGGCGTCCCTGGAACACCAGTTTTTAGATCAATAGTCATAAATTTTTCCAAATTCCATTCGAAGCAGGAGTCATTTAATTACGAATTTTCCAATCCATCCAAAATAGAATTTAAATACATTACTAACATGCAAGACTAGTGCGTTCTTCTGAACCCTGGCGACGGGCTTATGCAGCAGATCGTCCAAAGACATCGGCTGTCCGTGGCACGAGATCTGTCGCGTGAGATGCGCGAAGCTCTGCGACGAGGAACATCGCCGTCGCACCGCGTCCGTCGCGCGACCGTAGTTGTGCAGGAATGCTCCGTATATGTTTATGTTTTCAGCCTATACAAAAACATTTTTTTTTAATACCTGAACTGAAATGGTATATCTAGTAAAATGTAATCATGATTTAAAAGAAGATATTGGTAAAGTTAGAGATGTCTATTGAAATAAGACTAATTAAATTAATATATATGATTCCTATATAATAAGATAAGGAGTCTATTAGGATAGGATATCTAGAATTTACAGCTTAAGGTATTAAATAGCATACCATTTTTTTGAAATGTATTCCAACAGACAGAGGCTCTTCCCAACTAGCGACAGCTGCTTTCAGTCCTTCGAGAAAGTTCTTATGTAACTCGTGCAGCTCAGATATTTTGTAGAAGATTGTGTTAAATTCTTCTTCTGTGATGACTGGCTGCGATGTCGACAGTGTCGCTTTGATTGCATTCATATACTGAAAAACAAATATAATTTAAATTGTTACAGTTTATTGATATTATTTCGAGACTTATAAAAAACATAATCTATTCAGAATCATAATATTTTTTTAAGGACTAGTTTACGTTAGGTTTAGGTTTAAGGTTTTTTTCATAAATTACCTTCTCCATAACATAAAGGCATTCAACATAAACGGTTTCACTCTCAATGATACTTGTTATTATGCAACGGTGCATAGTCAGCCGCTCTGCCTCCGCATTGTTGCTGCTCGACTCCTAAAAATAATTAAATTCATTATTCATAACAAAAATACCAAATTAATTAAAGAGTATAATCGGAGAAGTTGTATAACTAGTTTCGCAACAGTGCACAATAGCCATTAAAACGTTTGTTTGCAGTAACATTCAGCCTAGAAAGGTAAACATTAAATGGTAAACCATCAGTACCATTTCAGATTAAATCATTCTTTTAGATTTCTGCATGGGAAACGAACCATGAAAATTACATTAGTCTTCAATTTTTTCTTCTTTATAAGTGCCATTTACAGCTATGATTCAGAAAGTAAGTCAAAAGATTTGAGACAGAAATTGATACTGTAAGAAACCAATAATTTAAAAGAATCTCGTTTACTTTTAGGTTCCGAATCTAATCGAATTGAAGTGAGTCCAATTTATGATACTATTATCTACAGTGATATCGCTGATATAATAAATGAATTTGAAAATAATGGTGTAAGTATTACTGTACAATTTGTGACCATCGGCATCGTAACAATATGTGACTTGATAAAACATTTCTTACGTTTTCAGATTACACCGTTCGATATATTTGCGAACAGCGACAGCCAAAGTGACGAAGCCATAGAAAATCTTCTATCTGAATATCAACACTACTTGGATAAGGCCCACAGACAAAGAAAAACTTATTTAGAAAAAACTAAAGGTAAAAACAAAGTACCTCTTTTGCCACGCCATGATCAATATTCAAAAACAAAACCGGGACTGGATAACAAACATGACGATTACTTCTACGCTAATAGTTATTACAATCCAGGAACATTTAAATTTCCTCCTTCACCATTCGGAAGTCCTTTAGATGTATTCATTCCTATAAACGCAAAATCAAGATACATGAATAACAAACCAGAAGCGACCACTATAACTCCAAAGGGTAATCATGAGGAATTTGTACCACTTGAAAAAATTATGTTCAATGAAAAAAAAATCATAGATCTCTCTCCAATTTTGCATAAATCTTCTTACGAGCCTATTAAGTCTTCCTGTTTTTGTAAAAGCAATCACTTTCCATGCGATTGCGGTTGTAAACAGTGCTTGGTTCGCTTCGATCCACTGTTGAGAGATCCAATGGAACAAATCAGAATGCGTTCCACGGATGACCAGAAAAGATATCAACATTCGTCACCATATGAGAACTCTATTAGAAAATCTGAACATTTAATTGACGAAAATATGAAAGATTTGCTGGGCGACAATACGCTTAATATTCGCATTAAAATTGATCTTCAACTGCCAAAGCCTCAAGATATTCTCGGAAAATATAAAATTCACAATCGCGACAGAATGCTTGAAACTGATGACTTGTTTTCTAAAGAACTCGCGCCTGGGGTAAATTTGCCATTTCCTTATTTCAATTTCCCAGTTCCCATGGAAATATTTGGTTTCAAAAAAGCAAAGTTTACTAAAGATGATTCAACACCCTTGCACAAAATTACGATCCACAAGAAAAAGAAATCCAGAACTAACAATAATAACAAAAAACACCGGAAGAAGGTTATTACCTTTCAAAATATTAAGGTAGAGCAACAACCATTGTTCTCAAACCATTTGAGTGATAACAACATAAGCGATACATTTAAGAACGATAATAATAGTAACTTATTATATAATGATACCAACCTACAACCCTCAAATGTCTTACAACTTGAAATTAATTCTGTGATTAACAAAACTGATGACAATTTAAATGAAACTCAGACCGAGGAAAGTATATATCTAATGGTTAATATAACAAATAGTACTTATAATGGAACAGAAGATGCACATAAAATAGAAAATAGTATTGAAACTGATTTTCCTAGAAAGAACATTAACATGACAATGAAGGTTCCAGTAGCCGTGCGCGAAAAACGTGATGTTTCGAATGTTAATATACCTAGTAATAGTGACATCCATTTGACGCTCAACGATGTGCAATCCGCAAAAAACGATATTCCAAAAGAAAAGAATATTGGGAAAAAGGCAGACAAAAATTTGTTAAGTGACGCAGAGTTATTGTATTGGCCTAATATTACCAACAAGGACGATATAAAAACGAACAAGAATATAACCACTATGATACTAGAAAATGAACATAAGAAAACGAAGCTAAACATGAGTAAAGATACAATTCGTCAGAATCATACTAGGGCACTAGAACAGGCCATATTCGGTGACGTGGACTGGGATGATGTTGACACGGTTGTCCCAGCTTTTATGTCTTTTGTCGGCAAATATATTCGTGGAGTATTAACATTCTGCTCTCAAAAAGTTTGTCATTCCATGAAATGTGGCAACAAGACATGTCTGCATAGGGTTTGCTTGCCCTCAGATAGACCGAATAACAGAGGACATTGCGGAGGGACGAACAGCGCAGGTAAGATCAACCTAGAAGCTAGCATCTAGATTCTATATTTTAAGAATCGCGTGTTAATTAAATTGGGTTATAATGTTATAAAAAATTATTTGTTTTAGATAGCCTAGCATCGATGGAGTCAATTATGGATTTGCCTTCAAATATTGCATTTGAGATAGTAGACATTTTGCAAAACAAAATGTTGGGAAAAATATTTGGAAAGGCAACGTTTTGCATTAACGCTAAATGTATCACACTTGTTGCATCCAAAAAGAATTTTGTGAAATCTCGATGTTCCGTCAAAGAATTGAATACTGCAGGTCATTGTTCGAATACTAAAGGTGCAAAACTTATGTAAGTTCTAGTTATGTTTAATAAATAAGCTCAATTGAATAATCGATTGTTTACTAATTCTACTCAGTCATTGCTTGAAGCTGTGTTAAACGGCTAGATTTATTATGACTCCAACATCCAGATAGAATGGTTCTACGTTTTGAATTACACTTGATAACAATATATCCAGTTTTACTTATGATAATTTTTGTTATCACAAGTTTTTGTATTGGATTTCCGGTATGTAAATATTTATTATTTAACTTATTTTTGTTTTCCATAAACATTTGACATCTTAGTTTGGATAGAATAACAAATTCATATTGCTTATGATTATTACATTACGTATTGCTGTTTTTTTTGCTTAAGTGTCTCTTATCTAATAAATGTCACGACGACAGTACACTTTAACATAGAATATAATGATTAATTTAACAGAGCGACCTCTGTTAGAAACAGGCGCTGTTTGTCTCTATACAATTTTCTTTTATGTGTAATAGATTGGAGAAAACTTATATAGGAATCCTTGGAGAACCATTAAGAAGTTGAATACTAAAATAATTGACTTTGACGCAAAAGGGAAGTTATTATTAAAAGAAATTCCAAATGAATCGCTGCTTAATATTATATCGACGATAGAAGCAATGAGTTTCAATACTATTGATGAACCTATGCGGAAACCGCTCAATAAGACAACACTTGCAGAGGAACTTCTGAAGAAAGCAATGGATAAATTGAAAAAGAGGTCCACTCGTCGATTAAAAGTACTAACAACGTGTAATAAATCAAGAACTGTGTGCAGATTTTTGGCGTGTCCTAATATTAAAATAAGTTGTGTTCTATGTGATGTTAGTCTGGCTGAAAATCATGAAGGTCAGTCAACGCACTGTGAGACATTTAAGACAGGATTTCTCACTTATTAGTAAATTTATAACAACAAAGGTACAACAACAAACAACCTATACAAATACTAGACCATTGGAGGGCGTATTATTAATTACAATGTTCTTTAATTATTTGGAACCATCATAAACGTAAACTAAATTAAATTAAAGTTAGAATGCTTAAATATGCACGTTTGTCTCATTAAGTAAACATTCCCAACAGGATCTTATCTCCCCATAGATAATAACGTACTTAGTTCAGGTATGTATATAAAGGTGAGCTGGGACTGTTTAAACATTTATTCCCGTTAAGAGTATCTATATTAACTGTCGCCATGCTCGCGTCTAAGATAGTTGTAGTGTTTCTCCTGTGTTTTGTTCACGGTTGCATTGGTAAACCAGTAACAGAAGGTAAGTACGACTTTATTTCATTACAAACATTTCTACTTATTTAACCGGATATTTTTTGAGTGTCTCAAGCAAAAAAAGTTATTCTTTTATTTATTTATACGTGGTATCAATTGCAGATGAAGTAATAGAAGGCCGTGGAATTATGACTTCCATATGGGAATGGATAAAATATCCCTTTTCTTATCTTTGGTGGAGTTCTGAGGAAAGTGGTCAACCTGCGGCTCAACCACTTATAGCAGCTGCCACAAGCGACCCTAACAACATCATAGACATCGGAGGCCACAAAGTATCTGTTTCTTGTAACGATCAAACTTGTACTACAGTCAAATGTAACAAGACTCAATGTAGGAATATTACCTGCAGCATTTATGATACCAATTTTCGAGGAGAATGCAGAGAATATAATATCTTAAATGTTTCGGAAGAACCTCTAGCGGCAAAGTCAACAGAACCGACTCCAAAAGAAACGAGTACGAGTGTTATGAGTAAGCCAACAGAGATTTTGATAATAACTTCTACGGAAAGTTATACTACGGAGGCGAAGGGAAGCAACCTGAAGACGGAAGAGCATCCTCTCGAACTAGAAAAACTTATATCGCTAACTGTTAACGATAAGAAACCGGATAAAATAGAAAAATACTCAGAAGTCAAAGAGATTGAGGTAAGAGATTCATATAAACTTTACCTAAAAAAAATTAAGGACTGGATTATTTGGCAGAGTTAATTAGCATGCAAGAATTTATATAGCTACCGGCGAGAATAGATTAAGCAATTTCGAAGAAATATATTTTTTTTAAGATTATAAATACTAAAAATTCTAGTTATTAATTTTTAATGTTTGTTTTACAGAATGCCGGTACACAAGAGGGGCTTATTATATACAACGAAAGAAGCAACTGACTTACTGAAGCAAAATAATTTAATTTATTTCGTCTAGCAATTAGCCTTTTGACATCATAAAATTAATCACCCCAGTGTAAGAAAAAATACTGCTAGTTATGAGAATATCGCCAACTAGTATTTCAAACTAATATAGACTATTTGAAAACTGTATAACGACTTCTTATCTTTAGTCTCATTTGTAGATAAGGAATTAAAGACTTAGTTAAGTTCATAGACATTTGTCTTAAGAGTATGTATAAAATAAACATTCCTACTCTATCTATCACAGGAACAATATAGGAATAGTCGTTACTGTAAGTTACTTCCTAATTAAATCAATTATTTTGTGACACTTTGTTTTTTTTTCTTATTATATTTTTGTGATTTTGGGGAACCTACTAAATGATTGCGACTATTTACAAGAAGTTGAGTGGTGGAGATAACATGTATTATCATAATTACGCCTTTCCTGATTTTACGCTATAGCTTTAACGCTTTGGTAAAACTCCAGTTAATGTTTCGCTAGCTGAAGATTTGGTCAATGTTTTTCATGGTTTTTTGGCGAATACAGTTTTAACTACGTTTTCACAAAATACATATTGCCTTAATTCTATATCTGTATTATATTTGTGAATGTCTTCTTAGATACCGCTTCTTAGTTCGTATGAAACGGAAATGGCATAGACACTCTTATGCAATTTAGATTAAAATTCCTCTCCATACGATATGCACCACAGTGTAATACGCTTACATATTGCTTAATAACGAAATCCTCGGCGTTTAATGTGAAAACAATAGTAGACTTGACTAGAAATGAGTTATTAAAGTCATTCGTTTGTGCAAATTACTTTGTTTGTTAGAAGCAAGGTGACTCATATACAAAAATAAGCCGAAAAGTCTAGTTTTGTACACGTTTATTTATTTTTATTCTAGCGACCGCGCGTATTTTCCCACTATTTAATGGATACATATAAACTATCCTTTTCACTCTATCTATTAACAAAACCGCATCAAATTTCGTTGCGTACTTTTAATGATTTAAGCATACATAGGGATATAGGGACAGAGAAAGCGACTTTGTTTTATATTATGTAGGTAGTGAAGAAATGTCACTCTCGAATCGGTCTGTTCAGTCACGAAAGGCGTTGTATCACAGACACCACCACATAAATCGTCTGCAATAGACGAAAAGGCCGTTGAGTGAGTTGAGTGAAGGCGAATTGTTACCTGAGTATGCAGTTTCCTAAGTGCCGGCGGTGTAGCACTGGCTTCCGTGTCTGAAGATATTGTTCTCAGTAAGAGCGGAGTGTCGCTGGAATCCGCCAGGTCGGACACCGTTTCGTTTGCTTCCGTACCATCACCGCCTTTCCTTTAAAAGGAAATAAACGTTAAATCTACATAATTACATATATGAAGCGTTAAACCACATAATTAAAAATTCAGTATGTGGCTTATAGACTTTATTAACTGGATCATTTGTAGTCAAATCACACTTAATAGAATGGCAAACGGGATATTTTTTCTTCTACATATTTAAGGTCATTATATTCAGAAAGAACAAATTTTTATTCAGCCAGAGACAGGCTTACAGAGATAGGCGCTTTGCAGTTATTCATGCGTTTTTAGGTGAAGAAGGCCCTCGCGATTTCTCGCCGCGGTCGAAGAATTGGAATACTAGACTAGTGATAAATACACATAGTTAGATCCTTTTATTTTATACGGGCAACACTGCTGCCACTGTGATGACTTTGACAACCGTTTATAATTTTGACAGATGGAACGCGCGATTCCTTCATTGACGGATAAACTATGTTTTTTCAATATTTGCTTACGATTGCTATTACAAAATGTGTTTTAAAAGTAAATACAAGAATTTATTGTGATACGAATTGACGTTTTATTTCTGATGAAGGCTAGGATATCATACCCCAGCCATTAATAGTAAAACTTACTGTATAAAGTAGTGTATGTTGACGTAGTTAGGCGCGGTGGCGCAGGGCGGCGAGTCGGGCGCGCGGGGAGCGGTGGGAGGCGCGGGCGCGGTGGGGCCGCTCGGAGCGCTCGCCCCCAGCGGCAGCGTGCTCGCGCCGCTCGACCCGTCCTCGGTACTCGAACCCGTACCGCCTTACACATACAAAAGATTTATTTAAACTTCATGTACAAAAAAAATCACCAACCCGCATTGAGAAGCGTGGTGATTAACGCCCAATCCTTCTACGTGTGAGAAGAGACCTGTGCCCAGCAGTGGGACGATAAAAAGGCTGTAACTGTACAAAAAAATTGACCTTTGTCAGACTTATGCCCCAAGGCATCTCTACCGGTCAAGTAGCTGACAACAGATTCTTCCCTATCAGTTTCTCGAGATTTATACCGTGCCAAAAGAGATCCACTTCCCACATCCAAACTTTTGTGCTTTGGATGTGGAACTACTATTGCAGCAACTGGCAATAAGTTTTTTTCATATTATAAAATGGGATTTCTCACTCAAAGCAATTTAACCAAATTCATAATAGTTGCCTGAACTAAAGTTACTCTGTGTACAAAGTCCCATTGTTTCTTGAAATATCTATCTACAACGCCTCAAGGGGACTACATTCCCACACGTTAAAAGATTTTTTGAAATCGGTGCAGAAGTGAGTGTTCGAGTGAATGAATAACACAAAGGAGACGTCACATACTCAGTGAACCAATGTAACGCTTCCATGCCTCATTTGTCAAATTATGATAGGTATGTTACTAAGAAAATACAAGAGAACAGGTGGAAATAATAACTTTTTGCTTCTCCGTAATAACTAACTACGCATATTTTCTTTAAAAGGGACGAAAATATACGTGTTTGTTGACCAATTACTCATGATTCTGTTTAATTTCTAAATTAGGAACGATAGTAACGTAAACACGTAATGGGTACCTATGTACATTAAACCGCAAACAATACTTACATTGTTGTTATGAATGACTAACGCTGGATAAATAAACTTTTCTATTCATTTTATTATAATGGGTATTAATTAATATTATGTCTCAAATAAGGATAAACATCAATATTAAAAAACAATGAATGGAGACTACAACAAGGTTGTACAACATTTACGGAAAAACTCCTTTGTTTATGGTACCTTCTATTTGTACAACATATTTAAAAATATTCAAAATTTGGTCCTTATTATATTAGAATCTAATCAGAAAATAAATACTAGACTCACCTGCTTGTATATAAACATATTCGCCATCATTGATGTCCACAGGCACTTGATCATAGTAAGGTTCATCTTCAGAGCCTGGCACGGCCGCGGGTATACTCTCCAAGGATATTGGCGCCGACTTGTCTGCGTCAGTTCCTTCACCCAAGTCCGGTGTAGTGGACGTAGCTTCCTCATCTATGGACCGAGGGGTAGCCGCCCCACCAGAACGCTTACGCTCCGACGACAATGAATTGATGGATTCATAACTTTTTACCTAGAAACAAAATATTTATGTAATCTATCTATGCTAATATTATAAAGCTGAAGAGTTTGTTTGTTTGAACGCGCTAATCTCAAGAAGTACTGTCGGATTTGAAAAAGTCTTTCAGTGTTAGATGGCCCATTTATCGAGGAAGGCTATAGGCATTTCATTGGGGTTCGTGCGGAGGTTCCCACGGGATGCGGGTGAAAACGCTGGCAGAAGCTAGTAAATAATATATGTATGTAACATATGACTTAATGATTTATGTAAATACTTACTCTCTCACTAATGGAGGGCGTCGACGCTCTACTAGCAATGGACTCGCGTGATTCCGCGTTACGGATTCTACGTCCCAGCGAGGAAGGCGGGCTGTCCTCTGCGAGCCCAGTCTCCGGCAACGATGCACCACGCTTACTGAACACTTTTGGTGGAGGCCTACACACAAAGTATAGATTTTAGACAAGAATTACTGATGTCAATAAACTTTTAGAGATCTTTTTTTCATTAATCTTAAGAATTATATTTTATTCTAAAACCTTTATTAAATATTTAATAAAACAAAGAATGCTTACTTAGGTGGAACCTTCTTCTTAGCGATCGCCACAGGGTCAACAGGACTGCCCTCTGAAGATTGCTGGGACTCTTCCGACTTCTTTGAAGCTGCTAATTTCAGACCATTTACTTCGATGACTGTTACAAAATCACCAGTTTGTGATGTTGGACGGTTTTTGGCTTGATTTGGACTTGTTTGTTCTACTGCTACTGCAATAATGATCATTGCCGTTGGAATACTGTTATAATCTAAGCTTTAACTAGGGACAGAAGAACATTATGATAAATGGAACATTTAAAAAACTATGAAGAATTTTTTTTCAACTAGGTAATGATACTAATTAATATAACATATTTACCATTAGTATCCTGATTAATGTCAGTTCTCTGGACTATTTCACTATTACATCTTCTCCGCGCCGCCTCCGCAGCAAGATTTGATAACTCATTGATGCATTGATTCACTGAACTCCTCTCAGTAACGCGAACTGGTTTATTTCTGAGCTGCACGGGTTCACACTCAGCTGTTTCAGGCGTGGAATCCTCACTTTTATTGCTGTTAAGACTTACTTCACTCTTCTTCAGCGAATCAGAGTTAGACTCCTAAAAAACAAATGATTAACAATCATCATTATCTGCTGAAAGACTGCAACAATATTTGGACATACTTTAATTACATTAATGGAATGTTGAAACCTAATACAGCCTTGAGCAGCAATGCTTTCATACTATAAACTAAAGGATGTAAACACCAATCTAAATAGCTGTAATAACTGGGCACTTAATTAAGTTTTTATGAATGCCAATGAGCACATTTGACTCAAATTCAACTAATTAACACAATGACATGGTCTGCTCTAAATTACTGGTTAAAATGGGTTATTTTTGCACAAAAATATTGAGGAAGGAATGTTGGAATATAAAATATGGAAAGATAATTTAATAATTAAAGTAATTTCAACTGGCCAGTAAAATAAGTGCTTCTATACTATGTTTTTAAACACCAAACTAAAGCTAAGCACATCAGTTTTCACATGTCTTGTTATTGAACAGAATAGTAAACGCTAGTAAGGAACTTATTGATATTCAAAATCAACACTCCTTATTGTGATATCCACCTCCTTTACATACACATTCATGACTCAACACACCTCTGCATAGTTATACAATGTGTTGCAAAAGTACTTTAAAAAAAGATGAGAAGCTTCTTTCAAAACTTGACTTTCTTATTATTCATTATTTTGATAAACCTGTTGAAAAATATTTGTTAATTGACCCTTAATAGGGGGGCAACTTAACCCCCTTTTGGAATGACAGGTATTTTTGTAACAACATGTATAATAACAATTTGTAGACACTCATGTAGCAAGATACAAAAACAACCATGAAGCAGGTCAAATATACTGTTACTTTCACACGCTTCACAAATCAATTAACAGTTAACATTAAATATTAATTAATTAGCACTCATGTGTGTTAAATATTTCCATAACATTAATATTTATGCCACAGTTACTAATATTTCAGGTAGATGAGCGTAAGCTTAACCATACATTGTAATACTTTATTAAAACACCATTGACCATGGCAAATAAGGCAGTAATTAATAATGCAGTATATATGATAAATTTCTGTAGTTACTATCAAAACAGACTTCTCAAAAAGGAAGAGTTTCTCAATTGGGATGTTTGTTTGTTTTTTTATACTGATCTTAATGTTGTTTATTGTTTATAGCTGTGAAATTCCATACTTTGTACACAGTATTTTGAATAGAGATCTCAAGTTTCTCCTGTTCATATTGTTATGTAGATTTTTAATAATTTCTACAATTTACTGCAATGTGTCTGAATAATATTAATAGTATAGTCCTTGGAAGTTTGTTGTGGACCGCTATTGAGCTTTGCAATAACTGTACTTGATCAATTGAACTTTTATTTTAAGTAGTTGTTTATTACAGAATTTTTGGAAGAAGTCCGATCAATATTGTTTACCTCTTTTAAAATAGCAACATAGCAGAATTCATTTATTTAATAAAACTAGGTATATTAAAGTATATTAGTAAAGTAGATTATCCAATAGTGTACCTAATAATAAATTAAACAGAGACCAACAAATTCATACATATTACTATACATCCCTATTATTCTTAAAGCAATAAAGGTTAAAGTGGTTGCACCTCTGTGCACGTTCACACAATGAATATTAGCTATCTTATGCTAATCTACATTTGAAAAGGTTAAATATTTGAATATTTGTTTTGTCTAATTAGAATATGAAATAAAATTTATTCATTGGCATTCTTGACAGTATCTAAAATTAGTTGCATATGAATTTAAAAAAGATTTTGGTACAATTCATCTAACTTCAGTCTAAAGCTTACTGTGGGAATACTACCTATAATAATTTCTGTGTTGACTTAACAATGGCCTTTTATTAGTTCTGTGTTCTGTTAAACTTTACACATTGAATTTTATTCTTAGATAGAGTAACAAGGCTGACTTAATGAATCATCCCAATGTGTATGAAGTACATAATTAAGCTGTAGAGGAAAAGTACAAGTGAGACAGTTCCAGGAACCATATTATTTTATTCACTAAAATAAACCTGCTTACAATTTGTGGTGCTTTTAAAATGAATTGCTTTGATTGCAATTTATGACAGTACTAAATATCATGTGAAACTTTAGAAGAAGTTTACAACAAAATTGAATTAAAACACTTTAAATAAGATAAAATTCACAGTTTAATTGAAAATAATTAAAAATAATTTTATTTTGTATGAAAATCAAGGAATACTCAAAGTGTGTTTTACTTAAGTAGACCTTTATTATGATAGTCACATAATCTGAATGATTTACCTGCTTGCTATCAGAAGCCTTATCGTCGAGATCGTTCACGTCACCCCCCGAGGGCGGAGCCGTCCGGTTGCCTTGTGCGACGGCTTTATGTTTCTCGACATCTGATAATAATGTTTCTAAATACTCCACATAAAACTCTTCTTTCTCCAATTCTTCTCTTAATATAGCAACTTTTTGTTTGTGTTTAGCCAAATTGGCCCTGACATCTTCTTCCCAAGCTGCTGGTAAAGCACTCTCTGGAAAACGTTGCACCCACACGCGTTGAAAATCTCCGAAGACACTCATCTCTTAGAAAACGATGTCATGACAAATTTATGTTACAATACAATAAAATGTAATTAATTTCGTTATTTTATTAGCGTAAAAAATGTATAACAAATTCTGTCATAGCATTGCAAATCTTATCTTCATTTTATTTACCACAGATATAATACAACAAAAACTCAGATGTCGCGAAGTCTATGGATATTTGTAATGTCAAAAATTATTTTCAACGATCTACAGCTACAGTCTACCTCTACACCATTGATTGATCGGAACACTCTGTACAATATTATGGTTAAGTAACAGAAGGATGCGTCACGTTGTATGATACAAATAAAAGAAATTACTTTTCAATTTTTAATTATGACTCCTAAGTTTTCTAGTTTTACTCAAGTTTACTACAGTTAAGCATTTATTTCGTAAAAGTAGCTCGTGGTTCGTTAAACCTCTCATGAATTCGAATGATTGAAAACTGCATAAAAAAATAAACACACAAAGTATAATTAGGTATACTGCCGTAGAAAACAATATGAGCGACGATTCCGTACGGTACGGGTCTTAAAAAATACATATTCAAGTTCAAGAAAGAGCTAAGGAAAAAGAAACAAATATGTCATTTCGTCTAGTCTATTGATCAATTTCATTCATTCATTGCGTTTTTTTATTGTCATGATATGATGAGCGACGTGCCCTGAAGTTTAATAAAACAACGAGGCAGTTTTTATTTAATATAATTTTGTTTATCTAACTGTGCGTTTAGTTACGAAGTTACTGCTGCATTATATGTAACTTTCATTCCACGAGTCACACTGTTGAAAAGGTGTGGGTTTGTGACGAATGGACTGGTAGCTAACCTCAGTCCCTTCCTGCGAACGTACTTCTATGATTGTTGCAACCAGGATCAGCGACCATGGCAGATAAAATAAAGTAAGTAATGTCAAATACAATATATAATTCGATACGGTCTTCAGCTACAAAAAAAACTAAGTATTTAAGTACATTGCATCTGTCCACCCTGCCATCCATTATTTTTCCTACGTTTAACTTTACATATTGTACCTTTAAAGTATAAAGATTTATTTATTTATTCATCTCAAAGTTACTATGCCTTTACAGACTTAAATCTAATGCGACATAGTACCTACTTACAATTAATATCAATATATATAAGATAAAAAAAAACTTATAGTATAAAAAAAGTTTTTTTATCTTTTTTTTATTTGTGTGCCTATTATTTCAATATTCCATGCCAGATGAATGGTTACGTATGATTAAACCAAAACTTAATTTTTTTAATTTTCTATTTTCAGAGTCAAGTCCAACTTTGATATGAAAGGTAATTATGAACCTTCAGATTCGGAAGATGAATATACTCCTCAAGAAAAAAAACTCTTGGAAAAGGTACGGAAGAGAAAACATCATGATTCGGAAAGTGAAGAAGAAATGTATGCATTTTCTGAGTCAGGTGAGTCAGAGAACGAAAAAGATGTTAGCATTGCTGATAGCGATGTAGAAGGACAAGAACAGTCTGATGATGATCTACCTGATTCAAAAGCTTGGGGCAAAAAGAAAGGATCATATTATGCAACTGATTATGTTGATGAAGACTATGGAGGCTTTGGCAATGATGAAGAAATTGCATTAATGGAAGAAAAAGAAGCAAAGGATATTCAGAAAAGACTTTTGGAACAACTTGGGGAAGAAGATTTCACTCTTGATTTTTTGACAAAGCAAGTTGCAGATGCTGAGGAAAAAGAAACTGTGATAAAAAGTGACCTAAGCCAGTTGTCCAAAAGACAAAAGTTGCAGCTACTTGAGAAAGAAAGCCCAGAATTTGCAGGATTAATTGATGACTTCAAAACAAAATTAACAGTAGCAAAAGATGATTTACATCCTCTCTTAGAGCTTGTTAAAGATGGCAAACTCCCCACATGTCCTGCCTCAAAATTTGTTAAAACAAATTATGATCTTATTTTAAATTACTGCACTAATATAAGTTTTTATTTACTCCTCAAAAGTCAAAGAATCAATATTCAAAATCACCCTGTAATAAAAAGATTGTACCAGTACAGACAGATGTTAAACAAAATGGAACCAATTTACTTGGAAGTCATTAAACCTCAAATAGACAAAATACTCCTTGCAGTGAAGAACAATCTGGAACTACATGTTACTGAAATCAAGGAACTAAATAAAGATAAGAAACGTAAATCTGGAAGACAGTCACCTGAATCAACACCCAAGAAGTTGAAACTGATCAATGCTTTAGAAAAGGATGAAGGTGAAGATACTGGAGTCTCTGATGATGACAATGAATATGAAAGCAATGACTTCTTCAAGTCTGACAGCGGAGTTGATGTTCAAAGAAACCAAGATGAATCTGAGGAGAGTGGATTTTCTGATAATGATACTTCCCCTCATGAAATTGAGAATGAAGAAAATAAACCTTCAAGCTCATCACAGGATATTGTTCCTGAAGATGTTGGTGAAAAACGTGAGATTACATATCAAATTGCCAAGAACAAGGGCTTGACTCCTCATAGAAAGAAGGACCAAAGAAACCCAAGAGTCAAACATAAGCTTAAATACAGGAAAGCTAAGATCAGGAGGAAGGGAGCTATCCGTGAGCCCAGAACAGAGATGACCAGGTATGCCGGAGAAGCTTCAGGAATAAAGGCCAATGTCAAAAAGAGCATTAAAATTAAGTGAAACTCGTTTATTTTATCAAAAATATTGTAACAAGTTTATTATATTATTAAAGTTGTACTTCAATGAAAATGTTGTCCTTATTCAGTGCTGCCATCTGAAATTATAATAATTAAGTTAGTTAAATAGCCTTAAAACCAAACAGTTCTTAAAATGGTTGGGAAATAAGTTGTTAAAACTTACAATTTCAACACTTTATCTTTGCCTCCTGAAGCTACATAAGCTCCATCAGGTGACCAATCTACTGCGAACACTTCATCAGCATGTCCAGGTAAATCTAACTCCAGCTTCTTTATTTTCATGTTCCAAACTGAAAAAATACAAGATTATTACCCTTTATTTTATAATACAAGATTATTTCCTAACCCTGAAAAATGCTTTGCTAAAAACCGCAACAAAGTTGGCTCAGCTAATTGTCAGATAATCGCAATACTTTACGACGTATTTTGTTAATAAACACAATGAAACAAATACGTCAAATTCATACCTCCTTTTCAGAGGTTGGTTAAAAAGTAGCACATATCTTTTATATTTATAGTTAATTCAATAGTGGATCACACCATACCTTTCAAAGTAGAGTCTGCACTAGAGCTCAACAGAAGTCTTGAGTCAGCTGACCATGCCACCATATACACTGCTTGTACATGTCCTCTTAGTGTTGTTATGAATTTACCAGTGGCCGCATCCCATAGCTTCACAGATTTATCAAATGATGCTGATGCTATAATTCTGTAAAAAGCAAATTAAGAATTTTATTAAGAGGGACTGGGGGGTCTGACGGCCACCGTGGCATAGACCAGCTATTTGGGTACTGCCCTATTTGTGACCTTGTGTGAGATTTGGTTTCGTAAGCTATATCCTAGATACTCTACCCTTCTATTAGTAATTAATATTTACCTTGTATCTGGCGAAAATTTGACGTCATTAATGAGCTGTTGGTGGCCCGTCATTCGGGCTAAAGGACGTTTCTCCTTCTCAGGTAACCAAAGAAACAGTGTAAAATCGTCCGATCCTGATACTAAGCGCTCATCGCTTTTTCCGCACACTGCTTCATACCTTTCCAGGGCACGCTGTTGGAGGGTAGCTTCTAAAAAAATAAAAAAATACTTAGCCTAAAAATGACTTATCAAAATAGTTTTTAGTAGAGAATATTTTTTTAATTTGGTAAAGTTTATTTGCTTTAATGAGGACTTACTGTCATCAACATTGAATTGTTGATCAGTGACTGGATGGAAAGGCCCAGTGCGGAGTACATAATCAGTGCTCAACGCCAGTGTGTTCACCCAGTGAGCATGGCCTTCCAAAGTCCTGCAGAGTACTCCATCATCAGCTCTCCACACCTTTATAAACAGTTTTTAATTTATCATACGTTCAGACCATCTGAGATAAGACTAGCCAGTTCTTCTGGCCTACTTTATTGACTAAACATTGCTTTGTTTCAGTTATTACAAAAGATCAGACTGCCTAGAATTCATTGCTGATTGATCTATATTTAGGTCTAAATAAATATAAATTAACACTAACAATGTTACCACACTGTATATTATCTGGAATATGAGCAAATTAAAGAAGACCAACCTTAATTGTCCTATCCTGAGATGAAGTGTAGATAAGACCATTGCCACCCCATTTAACACAAGTGACTGCTTTTGAGTGTCCAGTGAGACTTAATATTGTAAGACACGTAACTGTATCCCATATCCTGACATCACCATCTTTAGATGAACTTGCCAGTTTTCTACATTCTGGATTTCTGTAAATATGTAAGATATTGTAAATATGTATTTAAGTTAATTTTTAACATGCTTTTATTGGGCTTGAACAGTATATAACAAGGAATGTAGCATCATGAAAATTTACAGCTGTGTGTGTTGACTTGTTAAAAAAGTCTTGTTATGATTTTTATATGCATTTATCAAAGTGTGTTTTTCAATGTATTTAAACTATTACTTTATTTCATATCCTGCTGTACAAAATAACATGTTACCTGTGGTAAGGTTCCCAACTAAGTGCTGTAACCCACTGTTTATGCCCTATCATAGTTTTTCCAATTTGATTGCCAGTGCTTGGATCCCATAGCATCACTCTGCCTTGCTTGCATGCTGAAGCTAATTTCAATCCATCTGGTGACCAACTTATGCAGAGAACCCAGTTGGCATGACCTGAACAGTAATAAAAATGAATTGTTATTACTACTTGTGTAACCAATAATTATTAACAAAATATACAAAGATGCCAGCAGATCAACCGACCAAAATCTGTAAAATATGACCAGTCAAACATTTACCTTTCACTATTGTCATAAGGTTGAAATTCTACTGAAGTTGGCAAATTGTGGTAGGTTTATGTGCTGTTGTCTATACATGTTAATTTTATTTTTACAATGATTTGTGTGCATGTAACCAATTTTTTTCATTTTTTTTATTTCTTCTATTTAAGTGTACTTACCTTTACATACATGCAGTGGTGTTTGTGTACTTAGGTCCCAAAATCTTACAGTGGTATCTCCTGAACCACTAGCCAGCTGCTTCCCAGAGGGACTGAAACTTGTTGATATCACTGCTTCTGCGTGGCCAGGTATTGAACTGAAAAATTATAAAATAATAAAGGTGTTACCACACTTATCAAATATACAGTACATTTAAGTGATTAAGTGAATATTTCACTTAAATATTTTATTCAAATGTTATTTTGTATTTTAAACACTGACCTTGTGCATCTGGTAACTGGTCTAACTCTAAACACGGCTTGCTGCTGGTATATGATTTCAACAACTTCTTCAGAGTTCAAACTTTCAATATCAAGGGCATCTTTCAGGCTGTTAGTTATTTCTACATCTTTGACAAAAAATAAGAATGGCTTGTCTTCCTGAAATAAAAAATAATATATTTAAGGTACATCAACACATTGCATATAACGTAAGGTAAGTAAATATAAAATAAGTTTTATAAAATAAAATATTATGAAATAGTTTCATGCCACCTATCAAAGGCGCACACAGCACATCTCAAGGTTAATTAATTAACTTGAAAGTAGTAGGAAACAAAAGCTCACAGACAAAAGTCACGTCTGAATATTAAGGGAGTTAATATTGATCATGAAATACCTCAAAAAGGGAACGATGAACTTACTTCTTGTAAAAGAGCATTACATATCAATTGTAGTTGATCTCTAGTTATATTTAGAGGAAGATCTAAAGGACTTCCTGTCTCTTCACCAGTGTCGGACTTAAGTCTAGCTTGGACGCAACTAGGCAGGTCTACTTCCATTTTTAATAGTCTAAAAAAGAAGGAATATAAACATGCACATAACCTCCAAACAACACTTCAACGTGAAATGTCAATACTTATTTTTGACAGTGACACTGACACTTTTTGTTTCGTTCTAAAAACTACAATTAAAATCTTATGTACAGACGTAGATGGAGTATAGAACCTTTATATACTATACATATAGAACCTCAGTCTACACTCTACAGTCCCTCTTTCAACTCAGACATTTTTTTAGGAATACTGCCTTTTCATTTAACAGTCAGATAATAATAGATCGACTCAGAAGTTCATAGAAGCAGCAAGCAGCATGTGATTCAAAGTGTACTGGCCAGTGCTCGTGACTATGGTGTAAAATAAAGTGTACACTGATAATCACACGGCCTCGTAGATTAACGATTTTTGTTGGTATAAAAGGTGACCCTCAAAAGTATAGTAGCATCGTGCAAGAATTATTTAAGTATTTTCAATATTATCTTTATAAAGTAAATACAAAATTGGTAATTTCGCCCAATTGATCGTCTTGTCTGCTCCTAATAAAAATCCTCTGACGTTTCTCGACTACTCGTTTTCATATTTTTTGCTTGATGGCAACTTTAGACCATAGATGTCCGACATCGGCATTTCACATACGTGTTATGTTTATTTTATTTGTACTTTAATTGGTTTTAAGAAGTTATTTGCTGCATAAAAATGAAATATTTTTATTTACTATTTATTTTTTGGACTATAGTTAATTGTGACGAACATACGCATACATATAAAGATGGAGATCAAGTTGTTCTGTGGATGAATACAGTGGGTCCGTATCACAATCGCCAGGAGACGTATGCATATTTTTCATTACCTTTCTGCGTAGGTACTAAAGTCACTATTGGACATTACCATGAGACTTTATCTGAAGCTCTCCAAGGGGTTGAACTAGAATTCAGTGGTCTGGACATTACCTATAAGGATAATGTACCGGCACAACAATTCTGTGCCATTGAATTGAATGACCAATCTTACAAAGCACTTGTTTATGCCGTGAAGAATCACTACTGGTACCAGATGTATATTGATGATCTGCCAATTTGGGGAACTGTTGGCGAAATTGATGGTGACCATTATTATATTTGGACTCATAAAAAATTCGACATTGGGTACAATGGAAACAGAATCGTAGAAGTAAACCTCACAGCTGAAAATAAGGAACGACTTACACCCGACGCAAAAATTCCATTCACTTATGAAGTAAACTGGAAGAAAAGCGATATACACTTTGAAGATAGGTTTGATAAATATTTGGACCCAAATTTCTTTCAACACCGCATTCATTGGTTCAGTATCTTCAACAGTTTTATGATGGTTATATTTTTAGTAGGCCTTGTTTCAATGATTCTCATGAGAACACTTCGCAAGGACTATGCGCGATATTCAAAGGATGATGATCTTGATGATTTAGAAAAGGATCTGGGTGACGAATATGGTTGGAAACAAGTTCACGGTGATGTCTTCAGACCAGTTCCACATCTGCCAGTGTTTTCAGCACTGATTGGATCTGGATATCAGCTGACGGTGGTTACTCTGGCAGTTATAATATTTACCATATTTGGAGAACTCTACACTGAAAGGGGATCATTGCTGTCCACAGCAATATTTATATATGCTGCCACATCTCCAGTTAATGGATATTTTGGAGGATCTCTTTATGCAAGGATGGGTGGCAAACTGTGGATTAAACAGATGTTACTTTCAGCATTTTTATTGCCTGTACTTGTTTGTGGAACAGCTTTCTTTATAAACTTTATTGCCATGTATTACCATGCATCAAGAGCTATACCGTTTGGTAGTATGATAGCAGTCATGTCTATTTGTACTTTTGTTATATTGCCTCTAACTCTTGTTGGAACTGTGCTTGGTCGCAATTTAGCAGGTCAGCCGGACTACCCGTGTCGTATTAATGCAGTTCCTAGACCTATTCCAGAAAAGAAATGGTTTATGGAGCCTTTTGTAATCATTATAGTTGGAGGCATATTACCCTTTGGTTCAATCTTTATTGAGATGTACTTTATCTTCACTTCTTTTTGGGCATACAAAATTTATTATGTTTATGGGTTCATGTTACTGGTGTTCCTAATTCTGATGATAGTGACCATTTGTGTTACCATTGTGTGTACTTACTTCCTGTTAAATGCTGAGGATTACCGTTGGCAATGGACCAGTTTCCTATCAGCAGGTAGCACCGCAATCTATGTGTACTTGTACTCTTTCTATTATTTCCTTTTCAAAACGAAAATGTACGGCCTGTTTCAGACTACCTTCTATTTTGGCTACATGGCTCTGTTCAGTTTAGCTCTCGGTATTATTTGTGGAACTGTGGGATACATCGGCACTAGCATATTTGTCAGGAAAATTTATTCAACTGTAAAGATTGATTGAGATGTTGTGATTCAACAATTCATGTTTACGTATTTTTGATGATATTGTTAGTGGTGATTGCAGTTTCGCCCTCTTAGGAATGTAATGATATGTCAAAGCAATCAGAATAGCAAATTGCATTTACTATTGGTTCAAATATCTAAAGTTAAGTGAAGAGCTACACATTAATATATTGGATACATTCCTTAAAAACATGTATAATATGTTATAATTAATATTGTAATGCACTTTTAATGGTTCTCAAATCTAATGTGAATGTCTTAAATTATATGAAAAAAGCACATCTAATTTCTACTTTGAAATACATTGTAAAATTTAGATCTCATCTTATAGTTTATCACTGCCATGTTTGATTATCAATATCCAAGCAAAATAAATACTATTACCCTTCTTTCACATTACTTCTTAATCTTCAGGCATTGTAATGTGAAAACCAATAGATAATATACTTACCAGAGAAATTGTAGTTATAAAAAAAAGCTTGATTTAATAGGACATTTAGATTGGTAAAGCTGTATGTATAAAAAAGTATTCATTTAAAATAATATTACAAAAGCACTATGAGATAGTTTGTATTGTGGAGTGAGAGTAATGATATGCAAGTAAACACACTTTCATGTAATGCCTAATTTCCAGGCCAATCAGAACGTACATTGTGATTGGTAGTCATCAACATATTATTGTACCCATAAAATAACTTTCATGCTTATTTCATGGTATGTAAATACTTTCCCAGTCTTTCTAGTGATAGTTTATAATAATAACTTTAGTGCTAATGGTGATATACCATATTTCACTGATAGGTCAATGACTGGTGGTACTTTATAATCATTGCTCTAAATCATTAGTTTGTATGATAAGGTGTGGAATATAATTTATTGTATATTTCTTCATAGTTTTAAAATTTTAATTGAGAATTAATGGTCACTAGTAATGTTACTGTTTCGTAAAAATGTCTTAATTGTGTAACAGTACTTTCAAAATGATTGGTATTGTCTAAAGTAAGGCTTTCTATACAATATTAGCAAGTAATCAATTTGTATTAATTAATTCACATGATAAAGCTTGTTCATGACTATTACTGTGCTGAATTTTGGAAAGATTAACTTCAGACTATTTCAAATATTTTGAATATACTGTAGTTCAGATCTAATTTGTCTTTATCTTGTAAATACTAGGGCAAATATAATAATTATATTAAGAGCAAGCTCAGAGACATTGCTTATTGAGATCAATGATCGCTGGGTTTCATATCTTTTGTGACACAGATAAATTCATAATATTGTATGCCATCCAACAGACTTGTACCTATTTTGGCATAAAAATAAAGGCGATTAACGATACACATCATGCTTTTATTTAAGACCTTGTTTTCGTGCGCGGTATCTACCGCGTCTCGAAGTATATTTACTTCGATATATTTTTCCGCACAGGATAAAAAGTAGCCTACATGATATATTACTGCCAAGTGTCATATGTACTTGTGCAGCCGTTTGTAAATAGTACTTACGACTAAAATATTAGTACGCTTAAATAATGTATTAAATTATCATTTAGAATTGGAAACAAAACAAAGGTTTATTTATATGACTATTTATTTACATAACATTATTTTCGCCCTCAACAAACTTCTCTACGTCAACTGCTCCCTTTCTATTTTTCTTGCCTCCTGGAGTTTGTGCATTGAAACTTTGCGCAGTTCGTTTCCTTAACATGCTGACATCTTCTGTATCATCACTTTGTTCTGCCCATTCAAGAACTAACCGCCTTCCGTAAAGATGGGTACTTTGACACAGAGCATCAAAAGCAGACTGAAAAAAAAAAAGAAGTTATGGTAGGATTTGTATGAGTTACGTTAACCTGGCTTCGGTTACCGACGAAGTCCTGTACTTTCTCTTAGTTCAAGGGTAAAATTGCAATAACATAGCTACAAGTTGCTAAATAAGATCAAACGTAAGCTACCTTTGCATCTGCCTTGGAATAATAGTCCACAAATGCGAAACCACGATGTTGGTCCGCTCCAGGAGATAGTTTTTTGGGTAGTCTCAAAGTTTTAAGTTCTCCGAATGCCCTGTAAAAAAACATAATATACCATTGTTGCTCAAATCACTGAAATGTTTTAGTCGTCAGATAAGAAATTTTAAATAATGTTTAATCAAACATTTTCTACGATAACTTTAATTACCACTAACTCCATATCAGTTCATTAGCATTGGATAGAAGCACCAACTTTAATAATATACAACACATAGGTACATAGGTATTTCAACTAAGGTATTTATTTATCTCCTTTTCGGTAATTTACAATATCTATAAGGGATAACTTTGAATATTTTTATTTTTCATTAAACAACCTAAGTGGGACTGGTTTAGCAGCTCGCGGTTTGGAAAACAATCAAGTCTGCTGGTAGACGAGGTGAAAGCGCAAGACATTAAACTAAGATTAGCATATCTTCTAACGTATTATAGTTACTGGCTAATTCTCGTAGTTATTCGTGTCTTTATTCTTATAACCACTTTATCGTACTTTATCTTAATTATTTTTGCGTGTAAGCATTATTCATGGACAAAAATTACTAACGATCAAACGAAAATATTTTTTGAAAAACCTGGCGAATTTCAATACATTACCTAAATATTTCGTGTAATTCGTTTCTGTTGGCTTGGAAGGGTACATTTCGTACCAGTATTTTGGTACCATTCTGCGTAGAATCTTTAGTAGATTTCTTAGAAGTTCTTACGCCGTTCCTGTAAATTTTCATACGCATTAAAATTATTTATAAAGAAATGTTGAGAATACAACGAACATGCATACATAAATAACAAATTAGGCAATTAGGCCACATTTGATAGTGAACACAAAACAGATGAACTAACGTATTTCCTCGTTCTGATCTCTTCAATTCTAATGACTTTCCATCAAGTGTAGAGACTTGAAGATTCTTGAGTGCTTCGTTAGCATCTTCTCTTTTATAATATTGCACAAAGCCATAACCCATGGAAAGAACCTGTCCAGGATTTTTGGGATCTTTCTTTTTTGCAATGGTGACACTGTAGACTTTGCCAGCAACTGAAAAATGCTGAAAGAATGTATAAATTGGAATTATTATTTGTTGAAAGTAGGGGAAAACATCAATAATTGACAAAATACGCACGTCTTTTAGACTTTGTTCAGTAGTCTTGAAGTTAAGATTTTTAACAAATAATGTCGTATCATTTTCGGGTTCCTCAAGTTCGGCCTCATCGTCGATTTTGATATCTTCCTTTTTCTCTTCAAGTTGATTAGATACAGCCGAGGTTTGTGTTTCGACTTTATTTTCAACGACTTTAGATTCTTTCTCTTCATCAACCTCATATTTATTTGATTCAGATTTCTCAGCAGATTTAATAAATACATTTTCTGGCGCCCATTCCAAGTACAACGGTGCACTTTTAAATTGCGAATATGCTAATTTAGTGAATGCTTTCTTAGCTTCGAATGGTTCAATAAAGTCAACAAGAGCGGTTATGCCATGTTGTGGCATTAAGAATCTCGCTATTTGTCCGTGTTTTATAAACAATGACTTTATTTCTTCTTTCTCTGTGTTTGCAGGCAAATTTTTTACGAGTATGCACGTTTTAGATCTTTTTTTGGCAGGCTGTAAGAGATTTTTTAAATTAGGATTAGTATAAATTTAGATAAGACCTAAATATATTAGTCGGTTAATATATTACCCACTTTATTGAAAGCATCTAAATATACTCCATTTTCTTCAAGGAAAGCTTTGGTTTCAGCTACCAGCTGTGTTTCACCTAGTGCCAGTCTTACCGCTGCGCTTGTGTCTGTTATAAATAGTCAAAATACATTTAATTAAACTCCATATTTAAAATATTGTACTATCAATGTGTCTACAAAGTATACAGAAAAAGGAGGTTTAGTACCTAAGTATTAATAAGTCAGACTCACTCTTATTATTGTCGTTAAGTAACTGCTCCTTAGTGGTGCTGTAAGTGGACGCTATGACGTCAGCAACCGCGTTCGTGCCCAAGAACAACACATTCCAATTGTGTGAAGACTTCGCTTGAGCCTTCAGCTTCTTAGCCTTCTTTTCTTTGAACGATAAACCCTCTGCAAAGGAAACATGATCTTGACTCTATTCACCAAACCACTAGTTAACTACCTTCCTACCTACAGTTATGATGGACTTCAAAATGAAACATTTTTGTTTCATTAAAATCTGTGTTTTTCTTCCATAAATCCATAGCGAAGCAATATTGTAATATTTTACGAGGTTTAAGTTGATAACACGTTTTATAAGGAAGGTCTCTTTTCATCGTTGCAATGTAATAGCAAGTACGTATAATTTTATGTGCGTGCGTAATAATCAATAGGTTTACTTATACTATAGGTACACCATTGACAAAGAAACTAAAGAATGTCGGGACAGATTTGTAGTTTCGTTCACCTCGTATAGAAACAAATTCGAATAAAAAATACTGGAACAGTATTTTTTTGTGGTTTAGTAGTTCAGTATACAGTAAAGAAAAATGTTTTTAGGGACATACCGTCATCATCGTCATCATTTTCAAGTTTTTCGGTTTTGGCGGGCAGTAAATGAAGCATTCTACCGCAGAAAGCGGTGCCATCTAGCTCAGAATATGCTTTCACAGCATGTTCAGGCATCACGAACGTTACTGTTGCGAATCCCTTTGGTTGGCGCGAAATGGGATCAATGGGCATGTTGACCTCTGCGAGTGGACCTGCAAAATACTTCATAAGTAGCTACCTACCAAATAAAAATTAAATACAAAATAAATTATTATTAATTAATGAGATAACTAACCATACTTTTCGAATAAGCTCGTTATTTCTTCCTCAGACACCACGTATGCTAAGTTTCGCACGAATATGCTACCGCTTTCGCCAATGCTCTCTTCATTGTTGGAGTTCTGAAAAATATGTTGCATGTAGGCCTGCTATGGTAGGTAATAAAATAGTACATACAGGACTATGGTGAAATAAATTGATCCTGATAAGATCTCCAAGAGAAGAATAACGACCTAATTGTTTCGCATAAAAATTATCAGCTACTGAAGGAAAAAAAAACATCTTAAATACATAAGTTACGTGTTTACTAATTACATTAAGTATATAAAATTATTCACATAATATGTACCGAATGTACCTACGTTTCAGTTATTTCAAACCTACTTAGTTTATCAGTACATTAGTTAAGAATTGTCTACGGGTTATCAGATCACTATCCTTTAATAGTAACTGATTTCAAGAAATGATAAGCCCATGTGTGTAATTTTAATTCAACTTATTTGTTATAGTATTGCGGATATCGAATTGATAACGCATATCTAAATTCGACGAATTCTCGTTATGTATAGTTCGCGCCAATTTGGTAACTTTGCATTCTACCGCTATTCTGAAGTTAGCCACTTGATCAATGACTCCTCTCGCATGTACAGTTGTGTTAAGTAAATATATATTTTTCATTCACACAGATGCGGAATGCTAAAGTTTTATTGTGTTCCTACATAGTGTGAAACAAAGCCGCTGCCAGCCTATCCATTTGTACTAAGCCACGATTAGATCTGTAAAACTGTGAAATCGGTTCTATCTGCTGTGGGTCAGCATCAACAATAGACTTTTATGATCGAAAATATGGTTGAGGTTCCAAATTCTTATTCAATTAAATTACATTATATTACAGAGAAAAATACACTGATTTTACAGATTGAAAATGTTGAAGGATGACCTTGCTCATATTCTCCTATCTGAAATGATTTGCTCCAATTTGAATTGATACACAATTTGACGGACAACCTGTATAGTTTGTAAACTAATATGCAACAGAACTGTGCATGCTTGATAAGGTCGAATTGATTGGGCATTTGTCAATCACTGTTCCGTATCCCAATATGATGATAAGCCTTTTTACTGTCCCACGTTGCCTGGCTCGAGTAAATTAAATTACTTAGGCGAGATAGTCCATTTAATTATAACAAAACTATACCCAGCCGTAAATTTTCCCATCGTACAAATCGGCGATTTGGCAGCTCAATATGGATTGATTGATTATATTTAATTGGCGCAACTCAATCTTTGACTATAAAACACTATCCACTACTAAAACGTTTTTAAATAGAATTGTAAAACTGTTAATCGGGAACAGACAGATGCAGTGAATGTTTTATAATATGCAGTGATGAAAACTTACCTCTTCCCTTCTCTTTCTTGTTGATTCTTCTCTCTCTTCTTCAGCTATTTTTGATTTGTCCTCATATTTATGTACTTGTACACGGTGATTACCTGCATAAATATGGAAAATACATATATTGCAAATATTTATTTTTATAAGAACCCAGAGTAAGGGAAGATGGGTGGAAATGCCTTAATGTGGGTTTGTTAGGCGATATATTCTAGGTCAAATATGTTCGTTGGCATGACCAAAAAATCTGTTAGGCGTTCAATTTCTATAAGACAAGTCAACGGTTTTTGTAATTACAAAAAAATGGGCGGCGTATAAGAGCGGATACAGTAACGTTCCTCGTCCCTCGAACACCCGCATTTTGGCGCGCTACTTTCAAAAGTACATTATTAACTACTACTAGGTACTTGTGTAATAGGATTTTTAATAACTTGTACAAGCTATAACAATATAAATAAATACATATTAGAACATTGTCTGCAAGGTGTATTTATTGTGCTGATGATGAATTATAAAATATTTAGTACCATTCTGCCCATGATTAAAATTTCAATAAAATTTTATCAAAAATTTAAAAATACCTAAAAATAACTTGTCTTTCCCTAGAGCCTTTTTCAACTCTTTCTCAGTTCTGAATCCAACATAACAGAATCCGGTGACTTTTTTCCCTTTTCCATAGGGCAGTCTTATTGAAAAGGGAACCAGCGGTCTGAAGAATTCTTTTATGTCCTTTTTCTTACATTTGTATGGTAGACCCATAATCTGAAACAAATAATTTAATTATTATTTAAAGAATTATCATGGTTCTAAAATATGTAGTGACTGATGATGTGTGTAAAAACAGTATATTTTTACTAAATAAAGTATAATCATGTTTCAGTAGCAAGTCATCTTTGAAATAACAAAATATACATAAGTAGCTATACTACAAGGTTTCACATACATTCCAAGAGAATGTATGCCCGCCCGCATGTGGATAAAAAGATAGCCTATGTTATTCTGATATTCACCAAACAGTATTGGTTTAGTGAAAGAGGCTCATTCATTGGTTTTATCATATGGAGAGGATAGTAGGAATCTCCTGTTGGAATGCTAATAGCTACGATGCTGTGGTTACTGGCTCATCCTCATCCTCCTGCCCTTATCCCAATTTCATTTGGGGTCGGCGCAGCATGTTTTCTTCTTCCATACTCCTCTATCTGCCGTCATCTCACAAGTAACATTCTTTCTTACCATATCTACTTTCACACAATCCATCCATCGTTTTTTTGGTCTTCCTCTTCCACTATATCCGTCCACGTTCATACTCATCACCTTCCTCACAACATGACTCTCATTCCTCCGCATCACATGCCCATACCACGACAGCCGGTTTCCACGCAGTTTTTCTGATACCGGCGCCACTTTCAAACTTCCTCTTATATACTCATTCCTCACTCTATCCATTCGCGTAACCCCACACATACCTCTTAACATTCTCATCTCTGCCGCATGCAAATGTCTTTCATTCGTCGCTTTTGTGGGCCAGCACTCTGATCCATACAAGACAGCAGGTCTGACCATACTCTTGTAAATTTTCCCCTTAAGTTTAAGGGGAATACGAGGGTCACAAGTTGTTCCCGTTACCTGCCGCCATTTCATCCATCCTGCGTTAATTCTGTGCGTAACTGTCCGATCTATTTCGCCATCGCCCTGAATAAGCGAACCGAGGTACCGGAAATCGGAGCAGACTGGAAGAAGTGCGTTATCAAGCGCTATGGCTTCAGGACTGGAGAGACCGCCGAAATCGCAGGTTACTGGCTATATCTATAATTTTATTTCCTTTTAACTGCTTACTCACTTTAACATGAAATAAAGGTCTATTTCTTATTTTCTTTGGCTGCTGATCTTGTTCATTTGTTGCAGTAGTATCATCTGTAGTTTTTTCACTTGGTGGATCTCCCACTTTCTTCATAAGCATTTTCATGTACTGAAATAATTGTAATGAGATTAAATTAATTATTTCTGGTAAATAGCAATAAGTGGCTTTATTAATGATATTGTTTAGACATATAGATTCATAATGACCTCACTGTGTTTGGGTTAAACATACTATACACATATCTAAATAAACTTGTGAATCATTCTTTCCATTGGTGAAACACTTAATGCTAACTGACAGCTTGTGAGATAATTATGAAAGAGGGCTTGTTTATAATATGTAATGATTTTAATGTACAAACCTCTAAATCACTAATAGGTTTATTAGCAACCTTTTTCTCTTGTTTCTCCTTATTTCTATCTACATCTTCATTCTTAGTCTTATCATCATTGGGGACAGGTGGAGGAGGTTCATCAACCTCTGCATTTTCTTTACTTTCTTCTTCATCCTCATCGTCACTTTTAGATGCAGACTGCAGAGCTTCTTTGATCCAAGCTGTATTGTCATTCACATGAGCTTCTATGAACTCCGCAAAAAGTGGGTCATCCTTGTGCTGAAATTCAGAAAGTTTATCATTAAAATGCAATCAAGTTAATATTAAAACATATACAGTAGAATTCATATATAACGACTTCGCTTATAACAACTAATCGGTTTTAGCGACGATAATCTTTACTCAAGTTAGGTTTCGTATATAGGTACTAAGACAATATAACCGTTTAGTGCGACTCCGGTTTAAGCGACCAACTGCTTATAGCGACCAATATTTATTATAATACGTCCGGTTAAAACGACACACGCGCAATGTTTTGTTTACCTACGCACTCGCACCCCCGCCCCGCGTTCGTATCGTTTAAACCTTCCCTGGACCTCTACAAACATTCTAAAACCAAAATAAGCCAAATCGGTCCAGCCATTCCGGAGTTTTAGTCAGACTAACGAACAGCAATTCATTTTTATATATAAGAAGAAGACTAGCTGACCCAACAAACTTCGTATCGTTTAAATCTTCCCTGGACCTCTACGAACATTTTAAAACCAAAATAAGCCAAATCGGTCCAGCCATTCTCGACTTTTAGTGAGACTAACGAACATCAATTCATTTTTATATATAAGAAGATAATAATATGTATTCGTAAGTTATGTATGTATGTACAAGTTAAGTTATGTACTTAAGAAATAATCCGTCCGTTTTGTGCGTCGTCCGGTTAGTACGACATAGTATCGTCGGTCCCTTGAAAGTCGTTATATCCGGATTCTACTGTAATTACTTACAAAAAAATATGTACTTGCCTTTTTAAGAAGCTCTTTAATTTTATTCTTGTTCTTCTCAATTTTCTTTGCTTTCTTTTCAGTTTTTTTCTTTTCTTCTTCTTCATTTTTATGGAGTTTCTTATATGCTGTACTATCAGGTGCATATTTACTCCAAGCTTTTGGCTTTGTTTCATCCCCTAGGTTAGCACATACTTGGACTTGTATTTGCATAGAATTTATGCACGTACCATCAAAATATTCCCTAGCCTGTGATGCCTGTTCCTCTGTCCTGTATCCAATGAAACCGAAGTTCCTGAACTTGCCATCTTTAGTGTATTTTAACTGCACATCAGTTACTTCTCCTTTTTCTCCAAAGATATCTTTCAGTTTTTCAACTGTTACCTGGAAAATAATTACTTGTATAACATTACTAAGTAATTAGAAAGATCGAATAACGAAACTTTTTACATGAAATCCGCTTTGCACTGAGAATTTTGTATGCACTGAGAATTAATCGGTTATTGGTTGTTGTTTCGGAATCAAAAGTCACCGCTGTAAAACTTCGAGTAGGTTTTAGGTATACGCACCTTATTTGGTAAATTCTTCACTATAAGTCGCGACATTTTTTATTAAAATTAACTTTTATTTTTGTAAATAAACACGATCTTGCACGTGCTACATGCACATTTTATTTTTTGACAGAGCTTTGACGTTGATAGATTTGACACCAAGAAAAATACAAGGAATTACAAATTGACTGGAATGCACCCATAACACAAAGAAAGAGCGGAATCATTTCCACTCTATAACAAAAATACCTACACATTTTCCTCTTCTTCTTTGCACAACCGCGTAACAAAACGACTTAAGCCTTTCACGATACAAAATTCAAGTAGATCATGACTTGTAACGGGTCAAAATATATGTTGCAGAGTCCACACCGGAGTTGCTGATGAGGTAGGTAATAACGTTTCTGAACGAATGCCAATATAAAAAAAAAAAATTAAATCTGTCAAGTGAGATAATATAATCAGCTGTTCACCCGGTGAAGATTATAGAAAATTATTGAGTGAGAAAATATTGATAAAGTCAAATTGTAGAAGAGATAAAGCAGAAAGGCACCAAAAACTCCGCAAAAAAAATTGTAAAACTTGTAATTTAATATTTATAAAAATGTCGACTGCAATGACTTTTGGACAAAAACAATTTATACCAACACCGCCAGATAAGGGTAGCTTCCCTCTGGATCACGATGGAGTATGTAAAAGCAGTATGAGGAAATATATGAAGTGTTTATTAAATAACAACGGCAATAATTCCTTGTGCCGAGATGAAGCTAAAGAGTACTTAGGCTGTAGAATGGAGAATAACCTCATGGCGAGAGAAGATTGGGATAAATTAGGATTTAAAACTGAAGTATCAACTGAAGAGAAGAAATGACATTATATCTAACGTTTTTAGGTAAGGAAATTGTTATATTGTTGATTTAATAAATTATAGCCATAGAATTAAGTTTTTTTTAATATTTTGAATGAAGTCCTAGTCCTTTTGTGGTAGTAATTTCTTATCTCTAAATTAAGTTTCATAAATCTGTTTCATGGACCATCTTTCTCTATGTCTAATTGTTGAACCATGGAAGCCACAAGCGGCAGATATTGCAAAAAAGTATTAACCTCAGAGCACAATCTATCTAAAAAACTAAATGTTGAAATTATGGCTTACCATGATTTAGTTGTTTTGGCTCTAAGATTTGGTATTTCATTCGGGTAATTGACTATAACTAACTGAGTTTTAGTTGTTCCCTCCCTTTTTTATTTTCTAAAATGTAAATATAATTGTAAAAAAAAACTTTAACAGAGAATAATTCAAAAGCGTAAACAACACAAAATCAGCACAATTAATGGGAGAAATCAAGATAAGCAAAAGGAACAGTCTTATAGTATCGTCGCCCACCACCTATCTACTCGACGACCAAGCAGCAAATGAGAGGGGATGCTTTTTTTTTGTTTTTTTGGTATGGCATCTCGCAGTTCAGCCTAGGAGGCTGTGTACTGCTTAACCGGACTTTTTCCTGTGGATGCCTAGAATTTAAGGCCTCCAGCCAGGGGCGCAAAACAATTTATAAACTAAGCGACTGCGCTAAGGGTACCCCCTGTGGGGTCGGACCTCGAGAGGGGATGCAACTGAGCGCTTTTATAGGAGGTGGTGGGGATTGAAACTACCCTCACAAATTTTGGCTAATATATTGAAACTTGAATAGTGGCTAATTATGATTAAGTGGTTTGAGGTCCTAATTTTAGGTATGGTAGCAATTTTTTTTTGTTTGTTTGATCTTAAACGACTATAAACTAACGAATAATCAGATGAATAACTTTTTTTTCGTTCCAATCATGCGATCAGTCTTTCTGCCTATAAGTAGATATGGTGAAGTTCAAGTGGCGGGTAGGACATAGTAATGTATTAATACATTACTATGTCCTATTAATACTGGCAGTAGCCAGTAGAGCGGCTTGCTCTCTCTTCTCTTGTTCTTTCTTTTTATTTAGTAAACTAAATGTCGAAAATATCTCGCCGCTTTTTTAACAGACGAATTTTAAGTTATTTGTAAGCTGCTCCGCAAGTTGGTTTAAGTGTTTCTGTGATCTAATTTTATAACTGGCAACTTCACAACTATCTTTGGGTAACTAACATTTTCTATCTTTCGGTACAAACTTATGCCCAATAAGTCCACTTTCTCTTGCTATGTTAAAAACTCGCTTGTAGCTCTCCTTTGTGTTAACCATGACATGTAGAAGATGTTCGTTGACTGTCCTGAATTGTAACTCTGTAGTCTCTGAGTTCAGTCATGAATGACTACAAAATAATATACAAGTTACCATAGAAATTTCTTTATTAAACATATAATAGTACTTAAAGGTATTACATTGAACTAAAATTATTCATTGAGTAATATTATTTTAGCAAGACTTTTTTTATTCCTTTTTATCGCCAGATTTCGTGGCATTTTATATAAAAGTAAATATCACAGTTATTATTAAATTATGTATTTGTGACCAAAGAAACTATAAAAATCGAATGTAGCCTATACTTATTACACTAAAATGTTGAGTGGCTTGAGAGATATAACATTGCGTTACATACAAGTCACCCTAGCGACCACATGGCTTTCAACCCTTATATTATTATTATTTTCCTTACAATAAAATGAATATTGATCAAAACTGGACTGCTGATTGCACAGGATTAAATATATGTGTTTTATATATTCACTTTATTGTTTCGTTATAATGTAGGTGTATCTATTGATCGTTTCATATTAGATAGTACCCAATATAGTTTGGGAATTAAAGAAGACTGTAAGATATTTATTTGACTTGTTTGGTAAATATTGACTCAAGACACAACAGCAACATACAAAAATATCCAAAGAGAATTTATTCTGTACAATGACTAACTATAATAAGCACCATATTCATTCTAACAAGTTTAACTTTTTCTTTTCTCATTGGCAACACAATCAGATTACACGCTTCATATTCATCATTCCTAACTTTTTCTCAGTACTTACACGTAAGGCCATTTGTTAAAAAATACATGTATATATCAAACCATTATATGTATATAGTTAGCATTGATTTATATGGCATCTATTTTATATTTAGTTATCTATAACTTTAAATCATTTATATAATTTACAAATTACAGTAAATGTGTACCTCTTTTAACCAGCATAAGAGATATAAATAAGTTAGTCAACTATTATATAGATGATATACATAAGTAATAATAAAGTAAACGAGTACAATTTTTACAACATTAATCTACAAATGCATGTTATTATAATACCAAATAACTAAGGCAGTTATGTAGTATAAGTATGGAATTGGGTACCTATGGCACAAAGTATTTATTACTTATTGAGTAACCATAGTTACCGTATGTGATTTTCATTTTAACAATTAAACATCGAAGTACAATACAAACTGTACAGAAGCTAAGTGGGTGGTGTTTTATACCTTACATGACATTAACAAACCAAGCACTCGATCGTTTTGAGATCAAAATGTACATATAATAGAAATAATATTTCATATAATTACTTATTGCCTAAATAATAATAAAGTTCGACTATACTTAATCGATATCGATAGGTAGGTATACTTTCTTCTTCTTCTTCTTCTTCTTCTTAGCGTTTATCCCGTCTTGTGACGGGGTCCGCTTTCCGTATCTTCTTCTTCCACTTCGCTCTATCCTGGACATACTTTCTATTACTTGTAATTTTATTTAATTTTCTTACTTGACGTATATTATACTAACGTACTTAGATATTTGTTTAATACTAAACAGGCAGTGCAATTTTGCGCAATAGTTACTAATTCTAGTCTTAAATCAGACGTTTCCGATATGTACTTGTTGATTCCGACGTTTTGACACGTCTCTGGTACATAGGTTTCTCAGTTAAGTTAAAATTGTATCTTTAAGCTTTAGGTATATTACAGGAGAATTAAATTAAGGTAGCTTTAATTTTTTTTATCGTTCTTTACTTTCGTATCCTTTATGTTATGCAAAAATATACGTTATGTATAGAAACCTAAATATATAGGTACCTTCCTATAAGCTGAACTATAACTTGACCGTTACAATGTTCCCAAATCTTAACTCTTATCAGTACGTTACAAAATTCCTAATTAGGTAACCAGATTTAAGTTCATGAATCATATACTTAGGATATATACTTTTCTACATATTATGTTGGCACATAGCCGGACAGTATATATTCTAAGCCTATGCTATGACCCACCCATACCATAGGTAATTATAATTTAATATGGTGAACGAAAACCTGTCAAAATCGACCACGGCAAAAGAATCGAATTTATCGAATATCATATCTGTAATTCTGCCAGATTCGGACGATTCGACAAATTCAGAGCGCGCAAGTGTGCGAGGTTTCGTATGCATTCGATTCCTTCGCCGCGATCGATTCTGACAGGTGTGCGATCACCATTATGCCAGTCATAGTAATAATTTACGTAAGGTACCTAATATAACTTGTTAATATTAAGAGTGTAGAGCATAAGAATGGTAGTAAGTTTACAGTAATAGTAGTTGCAGCACTAGGTGAGCGTAGAGTTGAGCCGGGCGCGGGCGGCGCCTTGTAGCCGGCGCGGCGACCGGCGCGCTCCGTGGGGCATCCCATCCAGAATGTAGACGAAGGGTACTGCCTCTCATTTTCGACGCGCATTTGAAGGTCGTTGAACTTCCAAAAGCCTTTCCCTTTGAAGAAATACGTTTTACCTGAAAAAAGAAACATGATTACGATTGGTCGGTTGGTTCACGGTTGGCCACTTTTCTAATTGATGGCACATTATAAAGTAGGTACACAAGGAATTAAAGAATGCTTATGCTTACCGTCTTTCCACTGGAAGACGCTGTCAATATTGTACCCCACGCCCTTCCACATGGCCATGTTGCGAGGGTAATCGTAGTCAACACGACCTTTTTCTTCATCATATCTGAAAGCAAATAATTATTTAGGACCTTGGTACTTTTTAGGAAAAACTAAAATAGTGTCAGATATAATGTAGTTTATCCCTAACGAAGAGGGTTAAAAATATAAGTAACTTACTTCCAGTACATAGTGCCGCTATAGAAATAGGTGTTGCCGTTATGACCCCAGACCATGGCAGCGTCTAGTTTGTCCAAACTTTCAGGAAGGCCGAACGTGGATAGTGGTTTCGGGTATCCCGGCACCAGATATTGAGAATTAAATAAGTATAGTTCTTTACCTGAAATAAAATGAAAAGGTTAGATAAAGAAAAAAAAGAACCGAATAGAAAACCACCTTTTTGGGAAGAAAAATCGAAAGTGTGTGTGTTCTTACCAATAAAAATAGCTATTTTTCGATCTGGTCTTTCATAAACAGCGTCGACGTGGGTAAGATCTCTCGGTAGACTGGGCCACATTCTCGTAGTTTCCATTGGATACCCAGGGTAATGTCCATTAGCTCCTATCCTCCAATGGTACTGGAAAAGTAAAGATTAAGATCAGTTCGGTGAAATACATGGTAAGGCTAAGAAAAAAAAGAGAAACTGTCATTACTTCAATATATCGAAAAATTAAATGTTTAATTAGAGGGATTTTCATGAATATACAATAGCGACAAGTACTTACTCTATTTTTGAATATGAAGAGTTCACCACGTATAAGGGCGACTGCATCATAACTTGTGTCACACTTGTCAGGTTTGTCCGAAGGTGTGGTGGTCGTTGTTCGTTGCGTCGTCTTCTCCGGGTAATACGGCTTCCTAGGGTTATCTTGTCTCGGATCATTTGGATAATTCGGTCTGGGATTGCTCGGGTACTCTGGCTGCACATAGGGGTAGCGTGGGCGGTACGTGGTAGGATGGCTGGTCGTCTCCGTGGGACGGAAGTTATGATGATGATTCGTGCGTCGAGGATGTTCTTCGCTTGAGTTGTAATGGCGGCGGTCGGGGTGATACGGGTAATGGTTGGGTTTCTCCGGGTAGTATGCAGGGTATTTGCTGGGAATGCGTGGGTATGGGGTGTATGGCCGGTTGGGGTATCTATCTTGATGTCTGTTGTGGTGTTGGTTGATGTACGGCCTCCTGGTTGTAGTTGTCGTGGTGGTAGTGGTGGTCGTGGTGGTAGTCGTAGTTGGTGGCGGCTCAGCTGGACGGTAATACGGTATTTTGGCCCATTTCGTACTCTTTTTAGGCCCTAGAAATAAAGAGTTAGAATATAGGTCATGTCTAAATAATGATTATTTATCATCATTTCACTAAGATGCAGCTGACATCATAACTCAATTATTTACGATGCTTACCATACATTTGCTGGATACCATTGCGGTCGTCTTCTGGTAACACAAAGTTTGGTTGAATGCCTTGGTACCACGGAAACATAAGCGCGCCCTTCACAGAACTATGACTGAGGCCCAGAGAATGTCCAAACTCGTGTGCAGCCACTGCAAACAGTGACGTTCCTGAAAAAAAAAACACAATTGAAATATACCATGGACATTCATGAAAACAGATTTTTCTCCAACGAACTCGTCATTTTAGCAATATCAGCTAGTGGTGCCTATAGGTTTCTATAGATTTAGTTGGTAGGTATGTGGGTTCAGTCAAATAAAGGTGGATATTTACACATGGCTAGCCGAATACAATTGGAAGTGGCGTTGTTCCCGTCCGTTGTCCGTGTAAATTATCACGTGTGCCCAGTAATCGTAGCGGCGCCCGCCCGCCTGCGGTCGCCACCTATCGGCTACTGTCGTGTTTACACTATACATGCGACGACCACACTTGGCTCGCTTCGGACACCTCCTATACTATGTCCATTATTCCGATGACGTAATTCTCATAGCTTTATGAACTGTAACGACTGCGATTACTAAAAGCTGGTCCCTTTGTTATTATATATGACCTGAAAATGTTAACATATATGTACTACTCGTACATATACTAGTCTACGCCGTAATCTTTATCGATATATTGGATATCTAACACTGAAAGATTCAAACTCCTGCTAGATAAGCACGTTCAAACAAACTAAACTCCGGCTAGGTATATAATGTTTAATTTTGTTCCAAATTAGCCGTTTATACAGGCGACATTTTACAATGAAAGCTGAAATTCAGTGATATTATCCCCATCAGGCTACAAAAGGCAATACGGTGGGCGTGTAACAACTAAGGTGAGCGGCGTATTCCGGCACTTTCGACATTTGCATGTCAAAACATGGCTGACCGCAACATGCTCATTTCCGAGCTACACGTGAACTTTTCACGGAAGCTCTGCAAATTCATTGGAAATCTGTTAATTACGTACGTGCATCACCACGCGTTTATGTTTGCAAACTATAGCCAACTATAAACAATGTGGCTGTTATTATAATGGAGCACGGGTTTATTAAACATCAACTACATACCTATTGCTGATCAAAAGCAATAAAACGTGCTAAGGATTGAAATTATTTGGGGTAACCGGAAGCACTTAAAATAAGGTGCAAGTCCTTACCTTCTTCATCGTCATCCCTTGGTTGCAACAGCCAGAGCTCGTCATCGTCAAAATGTGCGTCTCCGCCGCGACCAGTGCCGGGGAAGAACGCGTGCGCAAGGATCGCTCCGCGCCCGTCGAATGGATACGCATCGTCATGGTAACGTCTGTTAAAACAAAAAATGAATATAAGTATAAGCAGAATATAAACAGGACAACCACTAAATCACGACAAAGTTGCATTAGGCTTTAGTGTCGGTGAAAACAGTCATACTAAAGTAATATATTCATCTCACAACAAACAACAATGGATGGAGTGGATGGAGTCTGTACAGCAATCAAACTTGTGTCCCCAGGGTCCCGTGCACGGCTACTACCCACCTAATCATTTTTCGCGCCAACAAAACACAACGGAAAGACCTCACCCATGCATATTTCAGGCGATATTAGCTGACCGTTGCGTTATTGAGTTTCCATGTGAAAGTTCTGCCACTAACCGATATGGGCGGGGTGCGCTAATAGGGAAAATATTCCTATACTTAGTACGGCTATTATTATGCTCGTTCGATTCCTGAATCGCTAAGGTAATACAACCACAGTGGAATATTCCCGCAGTGACTTTGCCGCCATATTGGTGGCGACGGGAACGCGACTTTCATTTGTATTTTATTCCCCTTTTTGTTCAGATCTGAAAAGCGATAGAATAATGCAATCTCTATTTTGAAATCTACATTACCTTCTCTCGTAATGACAGCACTTTTATTGAGTGCTTTCACAAAGGTAAGGTAGTGGAATGAGGAAGTGTCTCGCTGACATACGCCGTCAAATATAATGGGTTCGGAATGGAAAGTTTCCGAGTTTAGGGATGATTTATTGCTGTGTTGGTGTCTGCCCTTAGTAACCGCGCGTGAACCAAATGTGTGCGGATATAAAACGGGGCAATGTTTGTGTTTCAAATATCTTTTCCTTTTTTTTTGTAACTGCCATAAGTCAAACTAGCAGGCATAAAGCCAAATAAAAAAGAAAGAAACATAAAGTTCTTCATTTGAAATTGGTCCATATAAAATGCACATTACACATTACACATCTAAATGCATGAGAACTAAAGTCTTGTACTGTTGGTATATAAGCGTATGATATCAGCCAGTGATTGCACTTATATCATTCGTGAGTTGGAGAACGCAGTTATGTTGTACGTATCCTTTATTACTTGGGCAATATTACAGTTTATGAGAGTAATAAATCTGGTAGACGCATACTGTAGGGAGCTGTGCTTTGTGCAATCATTCTGAGCGTTCCATCTCAATGAAGTGGTGATAGAATCGTTTCATATTAAATCATAAAATATTAGGTACACAGAATTGACATCAACTAAGAACGTAGTATTTTTTGTTGTGTATAACTTAGTTGTGAAAACTTTCGCTTTTCCCGGAAATCACACATTTATGGATTTTCATACATATACATCTCTTTATTTCTCTAGTGTACCTAAATGTATATGGAGAATATAAGTAGGTAACATTAATTATTTAAGTAAATTAATTAGGTAAGTAAATTAATATTAAACAATAGCTAACACATTTTTTGAAAATCCAATAGGTACATATAAGAAGTATTGTATGGCTTCTATCCAATTGTTGGACAAATATAGGTAATACCTATTGGTAGTAGAAGTAGGAAACGGAAGACTTTTATGGAGTGTAATATAAGTTAACGGCACGCATAAAATCCGTGGCAGGTACTACGCTTCGTAGGATTTGATATGTCTTTTCCATCGTACATACGACTTTAATCTTTTAAAGCTTCCGTGCATTAAAACAAAGCTACATTATTTATATAACTACGTATCTAATAATCTCATTCTTCAAGGTGAGGAACGCATGAAATAGTAAAAATCTCGAAACTTTGAGTTAAGTTACGCCAAATGTAGATATCGCAAAGCATTATCGAATAACATATCGGAAGTCGAGCAAACTTGTTATTGATTCGACAGCAAGTAATAAAAGTGCTCTCCTGACGTGACCACGGGCGCCTCAACTCCACAAAATGAGACGCTCCCGGGGCACGGAGTAAAAAGAAAATTGTATGCAGAGTGCGGTGAAGTTGTCGGCCGCCACTGCAAGTTTGCAGCGTCACCGCAATATGGTGGTCGCAATATGTCCAGTGTTGAGGTTTTTGTCGCCACTACTTTCTCATATCGTCGTTTACGGTGATCTAATAAATGAAACTTTGCCCTACTCTCATTCAATATGCGACTCCTGTCAGAAACTTTGCGTCATTTGTCAGGGTAAAGCTTAGAACGTCGCTTTCGTATGTTCACTTTTATAACTAAGGTTATTTTATTGGATCATGTTATGTATACCTATTAAGTTCTAGAGTTAAAAACGTGATTATTCCTTTATTGAAGAAGAAAGCTGCATTTTTCGAGTACTTGGTTTGGCAGAGTATTTATGTACCTACAGTATCGTTTTGGAGCTCCTCTACTCCACTTCTGTTCTACTTACTTTGAATCGAATCCGATGGTATACTGCTCTGTAGATATTTATATCTAGATATCATCACTCAGAATATCCCTCACTTGAAAATAATAGTAGTTAAAAATAACCCAACAGGTTGTTTAGGTTTCCTTTTAAATGTCGTCTACCTTTAAATTGTGGGTGTTGTTTAATTTTGTCCTTGCAACCAGTCGCAAGCTTAGATATATTTTTCTGACTCTTTGACTTTTAACTCAAGAAGTATATTTATAGTCTGGGTATGGTGAAACGATCTTAGGGTGAAGGCCATAAGGCTCATTTCGGTCTGAGCGTCGTCCGACCCTATTCTTATGCCCCGCACGAGGAGATCGCAAATCCCCTTAAAATGGATAGGACGTTTCTGTAAATCCTTAGTTGATTATTATTTATTATCAACACAATAAATCAAGCTTGGGGATATTTAAAGAAGTCTGCCAATTTTATTTGTAACGAAGGAATGTTCCTTAATGCCAAAAGATTCTGTACTGCATGATTTGCTTGGAAAGTAGAATTGTAACCTTCACATTACCTACTTAGGGCATAAATTGTCTTCCTTTGAAAATACCTAATCATTTTGATAACCTACTTCTGGAACATAAGGCAACATCTAGCAATATATGGAACAGAATAAATAAGGAGTGTTATTTTGAACTCACTTGGCAAATGAGACAACGATGTCTGCTTCATCCGAGTTGACTTCTGTGAAGGTGAGGCGCGACGCCTGGGCCCACACGTCGAGCGCGCGCGCCAGCACGCTGCGCGTCCCGTACGGGTCCAGTTGCGATGGCCGCCGCGTCGACGACAGGCTGCGGGACAAATAATAGAAGTTTTATAAATATACAAATATAATCAAGGAACCTATCATAAGCATAGACAATAAATCAAGAAAGATATCCAGGTCTGATATTTCTTCTAATCCCACCGTTGAGTCGCAAACTGCTAAAGTGAGAAGCAACTTCTGTTTCAATACTGCTACTTTATTTAGGTTCCTATTAGGTTATTTTTAACAAGACAGAAGTCTCAAGTCCTGGTAATAAAACAGTGAGCCTTAGCTTACTAGTAGTTGACGAGAGTGGTCATTACGCAGAAGGCCGCGGTGGCGGTAGGTATTGTGCCCGTGTGTGAGTGCCACGGGGCTGAGTGTACCCCCTATTTCAGAGCTGTGTTGTGAGTGCTGCGGCCGGACAGCTTTCGAGTAATGGAATAATCGCATTGTGGACAATTTGAGTGACTCGGCTCTATTTAACGCTCGCTGCGTTCATTACACGGGATTTATGCGTTGTCATGTACAACACACGGGACCTCATTAGGTCCGCACAGGTTTTAATTAGAGATCTAGTCCGAGCTTAATACCACTAAGCGGATATTTGTCACGAGGTTATTAAAACTGCAATGGATAAGCTGTAGCGGCTCTCATTATTCAATATCGATGTATCGCAAATGCACAAAACCGCTAGTGTCGCGGTCAGCTTTCAGTCTATATTTGTACAACACATTTTGTTGGATAAAATATGGTATCCGCGGGTAATTAAAATTAACCAACGCGGCCGCCGCCCGCAGCTCCCGTCGTTAACAATTATTTTAATATAATTATTTAGAGGGACACCGGGGAAATTAGAGAGATAAAGCGGAGTAGGACGTACTAATTTCGGAATCAACGTTATTCATTGAGCGGTAGAATGCATGTCTCTAGGCAGCAGCGACGGGCAGCGCTAATAAAATGATATGTGCAAAATAATTCATCGAGTCTTTTTAATGTGCCGGCTGCCCCAGGACAGTCGGGTGGCGGCGGATGGAAACCGCTCGAAATTTATTATTGCCATATTAACATGGGCCGCCGCTCGTGCACGCACTATATCAGCCAACTAGTTAATTGCAAGCCTTGGATGAAACTCGCAACCGCATTTCGAAGTTAATGTTGTTATGTCAGCCCAAAATAATGAGTGTGGTCAAATAGCATGAGGGAATTTAATGTTCTATGCTGTTGCTACGGATTCATAAAATCTTGATGACAGACTTTGAAGTTACACGAGCCATTGAAAATGTAATTGAAATATCTTTCATTTATCACTATCGGCTTTTATTGATCAGTTTGCAATGGCCGTGTTTGTGTCACATCGTTTACCGAAGGCCTCCTGGAGCGGTCACGTGACGCGTGTCATGTATCTTTACACCCCATTACGCTAATTATCTGATAATCAAATCCACACACGTTTGCCTCTACATATGTTAGGGGACAAGCTTCACACACACTCACGCAACGTGTACACACATGAATTTTAATTACCTCACTGTATCTAGGTAAGTATTGATTACAGTATTCATAGATAGATATGCTAGTACTCGCAGTATCTAGGTATATGATAATATACCTACCTAGTAAGCGTTGGCATTTTTTAAAGTAATGAGGTTAAACTTTCCCTTTGTTACTGGACCAAGAGTTATACAGTCTTCACTTGGCAGGTACCAAAGTTCTTGAGGATAAAGCCAGAAAAATGCCCAAATTTTTTACGAAACGAGGTCGGCTGTGTAATAATTTTCATTGAAATGAAACACGTGAGTTCACAAATAAGTTTGTAGTGGTTTTGAAGGACTTCGCGGCACGTTGTTTATTGGTGGGTCAGTTTGAAGGAGTTGAGAGTAAACAGAAGCCTAGAGGCTGCGCGCTGGGGTGGCGAGACTGCGGACACGTGATGGTAGGCGGGAGCAGGCGCCCGCACGTGACCACGTGCTCGCCTTCACTATTCAGGTCTACGCCTTTAAATCATAAGACATTTTCTCATAGGCATTTTAGACATTGCGTGGTAGACTCTGTCTACGTTTTCTTTCGAACATTATAACTAACTAACTAGTAATCTTTACTATTTAATAGATAAATGGTGTCACTTAATGGAAAAACTAAAAAGTAGACATTAATTAATTAGAAATTAAGTTTAAAGACTAGCTATACCATGTACCTACGTTTTTAACCAACTGCCAAAAAGGTATACAGGTACTTCAAGTGTGTTCATGAACACTGAATTTCTACAGAATATCTCAGCTGTAATTCCTACAGGTATTGAAACCAAGCTTATTGGGTATCATTATTAATTTTGTCATTGGATAACTTAAAATACAATGGATGCATTTTATTATCATATTCGTTTATCGTATGTGTGTATCTATAGGAGAGTGACACCCGCATGAGTTCATGAAATCTTTATTCCCTATAAATAACTTCCATTGTTATATTTATTGGTAATAAACTGTCATGATGAGCGTTCGATACTCGCATTAAAATGTTTCTGTATAATTTAGCAGAGGCAGGCGGCAGCGGCACTGTTTATTGCGTGAAATAATAAAACATGCGATATCGTGACGGCATGGCGACGCGAGACGTCTTCATTGCGAAACGGACATAATCTCGTTACGATGTCATAACAAACAGATTTGTAAGCACGAATTTTATGGGCTGTGTCCAACGAGCTAAAATTTAATTTTCTGAAATAATCTGTCAGCGCGCTATTAAAATTATTCGTCCGTGTACAACCCTACAGACGTTACACTTTATTACTGCAAAAGATGTTACAAACAGGACAAAGCAACTATGTTGGCCTACTATTGCTTTATCGCTGCGTGTATTTCCTATTGTGTTGTTATTAACTTCTTTCCGATCGAAAGGGATATGAAAAAGGAAATGTGAATTCTACAATACAAAACCATATAAAAATATTCTAAAATTGGCGAAAGAGTATAATGAAAACCGCTACAGCAATATCATTAAATAATTACAAGTTTAAATATACTTAGTCCTACTGAGACTTGAAAATATGTAATGTTCTATTACTCGCAAGGGAGAATTTGCAGAAAAAAAATGAAACTGAGATGACGGTGGCTATCAAACGTATCAAAACAGTTGAAATCTAACACTTCACACTAATAAAATGAGTACAGAGTACCAAACTGTTCGAGATAAAAAAAAAAAAAAACTAAATATACCCGCATCTGTGTGAGAAATTCTTGTTCGATTATTTTATTCAACGTCTTTATCATAAGCATTAATAAAATCAATAAATGAATAGTGACATTAGTCAATTGTTTATTGGAAGTTAAGTACAACAAAAAAATGCCGATGGCTCGAATACATCGTCAATACTGTATGTTAATCGTTCTTGCTTTAATTGTTTACCCGATGCAGCAAGGCACTCCTTTGAAATGTCTTCCCCTCCGTGCCGTGTTGCCTACGCCTTCAGCTCTCATGCCGTACATTGTAGATAAGCGACGTGGCAATAGGCATTGATGTTCACTGGGGATTTCAATAGCCGTCTACCGCTTGAATTCTTTGATGGATCTAAAGAGACTCTCCAACGTGAGCAAATTCCAATTTCAAGTCGATGCCTTTCTGTTCTGCATTTTTAGACATGCAACTGCAGTACATATAGCTAGACGTATCCCATTTTTAAATAGCTATTTTATGCGGAAAATCATTGTTTACAGTGAATTCCTGAGACGCAATTTGCTATATGCAAATGATAGAGTAGGTTAGTTAGAGCAAAACGGTCTATCGATGTTGACGTCGATTCCTAATTGACCTCTATCGGCGTATTCCTTTAATAATAGCTCCTTTGAATGTCGGCTGTCGGCCGGCAGCTCTCACGTGCGCCATTGTGGAGGAAGCATTGACGCTCCTTAGGGATTTGAGAGGATTTCTAGACAACGCTTTACCGTCTCTCTATAGACGTCGGTTGAAACTCTAGTTCTGCCTCCATTGTGTCGGTTACATGTTTATATAAGATTATAATGGCTTTATAAAAGACTAGGTTCATGTGCATTAAGTTTCGCAGAACTCGTTTTGAGCGACTGTAAACAAACATGTGTTATGTTCGATAGGCGGGTAGATTGGGTTGTGACGGTGGGCGGTGCGCATAAGAGAAATTAGCGAAGCTGGCCGTCCGGCAGAGCGCCGGGAGCGGAATTAAGTCGAGAGTAACGTTGTTATGATGGTAATGGCATATTACTGTTCACTCCGCGCGGACATTTTCCGCACGACTACAGATACAAAATTGAAACGATTTTTCAGTGATACGATTGCATCGGTAATCAGTGAGCGTGCACTTCACAATTCACGTTGAATATTGATGATGTGACTTTGTGGGATCGTTTCCAATCTTCTTTTACAGATTTATTTCAAAAATATTATCATGTTGGAGGAGAAAGGAAACTATAATTATGTTTTCAATAGAAAAGATAGTTAAAAGTAATGGGTATAAATTATTTTATATGATTAAAGTAGAAAGGCGTAATATAATATTTTAGTTCTAAGCTCATAAAGTCAGCTAAACTAAGACCTAGCTACTTAACGACACGCGTTGTTAGAACTTTTATATGAGTTAGCTAAACTGGGAGAGATGTAATTGGAAACTTGAGACGGTTTGCAATACCACCGCGCTGTACTGGTGGCAGTTACGACCTTAATTTTAGCTATAAAAGCTCAGTTTTTTAAGAGATATAATCAGTTAATTAAGTTTTGAAGAGCTCATATTACATGGCATATCTCTCTTGCGTTAAATGCATTGATATTATGCTGTTGGTAGCTAGCTGGTTATTAGCCTTTATTTATGTCATGCTGTTCGGGTTTACGGAGGGTATCTAACCATAGTTTTAGTTATTTAATATAAAGACAAACAACAAAACATGAGGGTAAGCTTTATTTTGAAAAAAAATAAAACTTGCAAACTGTTTCTAAAGCGATGTAATATTTTAATGGTTTCCTCGGGAAACTCTCTTGTGTAATTTGGTTTCGTGAAATGCTGAGTTGTGGGTGTTTTATTATTGTGGAAGACTCGATATTAAGATGTAGCCAGTGCTATTTTAACTGTAGTGCACATTAATTATTTTCTTTTATATGGGCAAACATTCAAATGTGAACGAAATAAACGTTAAAAATGTAATTTTCTCGTATCTCTTTCGATATAGTGTTTGCGGCGGACTTGGCGGCGTTCCGCCCGATAACGGACGGATGTGAGCGGGCCGTATGAATATTCCCGCAAGCTTTCTGAAGCTCCGGGACTCCGAGAGATTAGAGGGCACTGCGAGCACGGATGCCGAATGCCTTCACGTATCCTGCCTTCTATGATGATGTTTTTTTGAGTATCAAATTATTATTAAATTCAAGGATCAACTTTAAAAATATTTCTTAACTTTCAGACGTGCACAAAACGTTTGAAAATTGACAATAATATTATACTCGCCAAAACCATATAATCTTTAAAAGTTGTGTGAGATGGCACTCCAGGAGTGTATATTGAAGCTGTGTGTCTAAGTGAGGCCCAGTTTATCTATCCAGTAATGCCATCGGCTAAAACAACGGATGCTATTTGATGTTGGAACTCCTTACTCTCGGAGCACCAAGACCAAGTGTCTCAAGTTATTTTTACTGTACCTTATACGCTCACCTCAGTGCACTAAAAGTCTTTGTCTTGAATTTTTAAAGTGTCAATTGAACTTTTACGAGAAGTGGGTAAAGGTGCTAGGGTTTCTAAGAATTTAGTTCAATTGATAAAAACTAACGGAGTAATTGCGACGTTGCTGATTGCATATAATTGAACTTTTGTTAGTTTTGGAAAAAAGGCGGTTTTTTTCGCATCGGTATCGGAATGTTTACGGTTTATTACTAAGTACTACTTCAGATTTGATGAGCCTGCATCCTTCCAGAGGCGTGTAAACAAAGGACAAATATCAAGTATTCAAAACGGCGTCGCGGCGGTCGATTGCGGAAATGACAAACCGATTAGTTGCAGGTCTCTGCGTCCTGGGAGAGATATATCCGCCGGAACTGAGCGAAATTACTTCCCGCGTAGCTCCCGATGCACCGCAACAATGTCCAACCAAACTGCGCAATTCGATTTAAGAACGAACCACCAGCTAAAAGTCCCCTCTACGTCCACTTGTAAAGTTCCAACTCGCTCGCTTCATTAGAATTGAAATTCCCACGGTTCATTAGGATTCCCCAGAATTCCCGGCGTTCGTTAGAAATACTCTGGCGGCAGTGGACCCCGGACGTAAATAAGTGATTAACGCAGTTGGGATTGTTTTCAGACGCTCCGCCGGAGCCGGCGCAGCAACTACATAGTTGGACTGAACTCTTGATACATTTACAATGAGTCGCCGTCTTCAGCGCGCCCTCGCTCGCGTCAACTGTACGCGCTAATGTTTAATGGCATTACTTACGATCTCTTTCAACTGCCATTGTCATCTCTTTAAATATTGCCAACACGGTAAATAACAATTTCAACTTCTAAGATATTCATATTTTGTAAGATTTGCCTAAACAGACAGAAATGATCGTACCCGGCTTTAAAATATTTTCATATTCTAAAAGGAATATATACTAAAGCTGCGATCAGCGGTGGTTTGTAGGCAGGTACGTAATGGGTATTTTTAAGCTGAATTTTATTACGTCGCCATGAAAGAGGGTAAAACGTAATCCCAGGTATCAATGTAGATTCTGAACTACATTTCGTTGGGAGTTAATATTACATCCTTACTTTGCACAGGCGGCTCTGAGATGACGCTTTATAAAGGCAGGTACGGCTCTCGTAAAATTACGGGAAAATTACTGATTCATTTTCAAAAGCGATTGACATTGGCATCGTTAAGGGGATGTTCTACGTAGTTAATTTAATTACGTGTTTTATTTTACCAAAATGTTTTTATAATTAATCCGGACACTAGTTAGGATCTTAGTTTATTGATTTCTTAAAAGTTATTAGACAAAAATACTTTCAATTCTATGTTTTAATCAATTTGAGTAAGTAATTTGTCACGAATCAATTTCTTCCGTACCAAGTGTAGAGACAAATTTCGTTTCGTTTTATTGTATAACCCCAAAAGCATTGAAGGTATAGTGAGCAGGCTCACGTATGGGCTAGGGCGAGGTGACCCTTTTCGTGCGTGTGTAACTTTATTTACCGTAAGCAAGGGAGGATAACCGGTTCAATTCAGTTTTTAAATGTGTGTTCCGGATATTGATGACTTTGGAAGTACTCGGGTACGGTTAGGCCTAAATTAATCGATGTTTGCTTCTGCTGCCCAATAAAGTCCGTTGAAATTTTATCATCATCAACATCTTTGTTGGTTATTGGTGGCAGAAGTTAGCGGAGTTGGTTTAGGAACTAAATGGACCCGCACGTCCGGACAAACATCGCGGGAATTCGCAACTCAAACAAGTTTAAGCAAATTTATAACTTCCGGATTAGAAGCAGGCTGTTGCCTTCTTGTGCTCGCCGGCTACACATGCCATCTTTATGTATTTTAAAGCTTATTTAAATTCAGAGTAAAAATTATTTATTTTACCTATAAAAAATATTTATTTTATGAAAAATAAATTAAAAGTAAAAATTAATCGTTAATGTTGTTAATATTCTTTAAGTCGCCACTCAAAAAATATGAAACAATCATGAATTCATACAAATGTACCTAAGTGCACACCGACGAAGTTAAATTCAATAAATATTATTTATAGTTAAAATATTTTCATTGCGTAATGAATATGAAAACAGTTCGAACGGCAACTGCTGTATTTCAAGAGTGAGCGGAAACTTTCCTAATGATAAAGCACGGAGAAGTGATATGAAAATAGTTTCCTTATACCGGTCGATGCGCTGTTCAGAGGAAATAAGGAGATGGAGTATTGTAGTGCAGAGTCGAAGACCGCGGGGTCGCTGCCACACGAGTGCAGTGCACCAGAATACGAAGGAAATAATACTGCATCCCTCATTAATTTGACGGGATTTATGGAATAGAATCACCGTAAAAATTGTCTATGGAGATTTTGATTTCAAAAGATGGATACATAAACCAATGATTATTTTAGAAAATGTACTAATAAAATCTAAGAAATAAAACAGAATCTGAATAATAATGTTCGTTTTACAAGGATCCACGAACTTTTATTGCTTTATGCTGTTAGAAAACGAACAAAGTTACGTAAAAGTGCATTATCTTAAATAAAGTAACATAGAGATAGAGCGAGGGTGCAAGGCCCTTGAGGGCGCCGCCCCACGGGGTGCATGGCCGCACTAGCACCTATTGTCTTAACTCTTACGTCACGCAGGTGACCGCGCATCCCTGAACCATGCCACTGAGCCAGATCACGTAATGGATTGAACAACCCGAATAGGTAACACTACTTGTGAAACCAGTAAATTATTGCGATATCATATGTTTGCCTGAGTTATCACAAATCTTAATATTTTATTGGATTTGTGAAACTGCGCTGAAATTCTTTGTTTTCGCCAGGTACATAACATATATCTCTCGTGTTTGTTTAGTAAAGAAAAATATTGCAAATTATACTAGTGTACAGTGAAGATAACTGTCACGTGCTTTATGTAGGATCTATGAAAAATCGATTTTTGGGAATAATGTAAGAATACCTATGAATAATGTGGAATATACATGAACTAGTTTGAATTGTCGTTCCTGCAAGCGTGTGCATTGCATCACTGCTATATAATTTTATTTGAAATGGCGTCGACCGCGAGGTTACTGAACATGTTCAGAGTTCAACAGCTCCTGGGGTTCGAAGGTCGTAGTCCGCGATCAAGTGTCTTTGTTACATAATACGTATGTGAGGTAACTTATCTCGCTCATGTAGCATTCATGTACATACTTTCTACACCAAGTTTATATAGTCAATTATTAATTTTGAATTTAACGATTTCTTATAATTATCCAATTATAATAAAGTAATGAACTTACCTGCTTTAGGAATAGTGTTTCTAGTGTATGTAACGTGTTTAAAAGTCTGCTATTCAAAGTATTGTTGTTGCCCTGAGCAATAAAAGAATTCAACTTATGATAATACTTTCATGAATAATGTTTTGCGGACTTCGAACGATTCTAGTGTTGGCACCTAAGCATTAAATCATTTTGGCTGTCTGCGACTAGTAGTTCGTGGAAACTAGTTTTCATGTTCCTGCTAAGGTGAGCTCCGTTTGTATAGCGCGAGGAACATTGGGATAATCTCTGTCTGCCATCGGGTTGCTCGTATATCAACACCCAAAGTTTATCATACTTCTGAGAATATATGGAACATGTATTCATGTGAGTTTTAACCTTAGTTTGTTTATGACGCGTTTCCATTAAGTATTTGTTGAATTTGGAAACAGTGTCACATTTACACTCGATCGGTTTTTGTGATTGCCTATTAACGAAATTAAACCAATTGTTGCGTAATTACCCACCTGTTTCAGTTTGGTTAGCCTGAAACGTTATTTAAATTAAGTCCCATATTACAAAGCGAACCTCATTTGCGTTTACAAAAGTGCAGATCATATTTTTTCTTCTGTGTGTTCGAATTGAAAGCGGTGTAATATTCTTTTTTGTCTGGCAGCGGGCGCCGCGCGCGCCGCGCACAAAGCCTGCCTGGTTTTGTATTCGCTCCCTCACTCACCTGGAAACGAAAGAAAAGAAAATGTTAATTAAGAGCCACTGAACAAAATTGATATCGTCGGGAATGAAGCTTTCGCTGTTATTGTAAACGGATGCCAACAGATCGTTATAGCTATCAAGGAAAATATTCTTTTAATTTTATCTAAATGCCACAATGCTTTCACTCATATTGGGAACAAAATTGTACCTACGAAAAAGAAAACTACAGAAAAGCTTATATGAAGTGGCATAACGGCGTAAAGGCATATTTAGGTAATATGGCACAGAGCGACGGCAGCGGCTTCGTGCAATGCCAAACGAGGCTGAAGCGTACGTCTCATTAACACGTAGCGGTGGTGATATTTAGGGAGCGGTCGCGCGCGGTGAGCCGCGAACTAGCATTTGGCAATGCACGCGCTCGTACACAGCCGGCTCTGTGAACTAAACAACTCGTAAAAGTGTAAAAGTCGTAACGATAGCAGCGGAGAGACCGCCTAATATGAGCGGCGGCTGGAGCCGCGCCAGTCGTGCTCATTATCAGATGGGACGTTCCGGCACAACCCTTTCGTTTTACGATTGGCCTCTAATTATGCCAGCGCTCAAGGCGGCGCGCTTTTTCAGTTGATACGAGTATGGAGTGAGCGCGCATTGCCAAATGGATATATTTATCGGCACAAGCCAAATCGTTTACGCGGTTCGACTGCCGCGTCCCGGTCCTCGGTTAGCGTTACAATCGGCAGCCGTTTTGCGATATGAAAAAAGTCTCGGGAAATGTCGCAACCGAGCTGCAATAACAGACGGCGTTGGTTTACGAGAGGCTACTGATAAAGCCTGCGCGGCTCGCAGTGTGCGGGTCGCCTTAACGACGTGTTGCCAATTTATGTTATGCGATAAGCTGAGTTTGTTTAGCCTCAGGCTGAGACGAATTACGAGTGCTGAATCACGTCAAGCCATAACGCTCACGGCCTTTTAGCTAGGGCGGATAACTGTGCCTATATAAAAAATGTTACAGAACTGTTAAATAACAAAAGAAGGAATGTTTATCCGTACGTATGTGCATGCCCATTTCAATAAATCTAAAGCCGTTTGTGGTTTCGTATATTACAGTTGAGTAGTTTTGTAAGGAATTATGTAACACACGGAGTTGTGATGACTTGACTGCACAGATTTGAGTATCGGTATTTCGGAGGCATCCGGCATAGCATTCGGCAGGTCCTAGTAACATATTCAAGATACTGGCTGGCGCACAATCGGCGGTGGAGTACCGACTGGAATTACATGGAATCGCTCGCAGACAATATTAGTATGCCAATAGCGATCGCCGCTGGAATGAGTCGACGTGACGTAGCCGGCATCTTCCCCGTTGCTACGTCAAAGTGCAATAACAGGAATATCTTAAACTAGGAGAAAAGGCGGTGATAATGCATAATATTTTAAAACGTTGCATATTCATGAAGTGTCGACGAGGTGTCTGGCTTTATAACGATCTATTTCATTGATCGCTTGACAAAATTGCTTTCGAAGGAATGAGCGATATTTAAATAAACAATTCTGTAGGGTTGATGGACTAAAACATCTTCATACTTTCGAGTGCTTGGCCATTTATTTAATATCAGCCTGTCATATTAGGCAGTGCACGTACCCTAAGTCTTTACATCATATCTAAATAATGATTAAGTAGGTATTACAGGGGGACTGTGCAGCTATTTGGAAATAAATCGAGCGATGAACGATGGGGTACTTTTTTGTCGGTTACTGAAAACATAGCACGTGACGTGCATCGAGTATGTGGGAGTTCGGATCGTAATCCAGACGTATTGACGGGACCATGACGTGCATTCAATAGGCTTAATCTTGGAAACAATCTTCTAATGATGTACATACATGGTGTGTTTGGCAACTTTTAAGTTACCATAATGATTAGAATGCTGTGAAGTCGGATAAATCGTAACAAAATTAAATCCCTCGTATTATTTATTTTCTGCTGTATTTGTTTTCGAAAAGTTTGGATTGTATAATAATATTTGAAGTATGTGCGAGGTGAGGAGTGGAGGACGGGGAGTCGCGGTGTCCCCGACTGTGCGGCCCGCGGCGGCCCGCGCGCCGTGGGGACCGTCAACTCAATCTTGCCCCATTACGCGCGACAAATTGGAAAAATATTCAATTACATCTCGCTAAATATTGAATTATATCACAGCAAATTACAATTTTGCTCTAGGGTAACACTATACTCAGTGCGAATTAGTACAATTTATGTTAGAAAGATGAGCTGCAGACTATGATTTCTATTTTAGATACTAGTGACATTTGAGGTATCATTGATAGAGGAGAGATAGTACAAGAAAAGAACTGAGTATTTTATTACATAATCAAAGACTGAAAGTCATTATATTCATATTCACATTTCTAAGAACAAGCAGTCCCTTGTAAAATCTGTAGTGGATTAAGTATATCAAAAATGAGAAGTCCTAATCAACATGAACTCTCAGTAAGTCCCCTGTCCCTAATAGGAAACCTCGATATCGTCCATATATGCAATTACAAAAATATTGATTACCGTGCCTTAAGTGTTTGATTGTATTTTGTTCGCAGCACACACGTTCAATTTATTTACTCGATGGAAAAATAATATGCGAGCTTAGCTCGGCGACAAGTGGGCGCGGGAATTACTCGCCAGTTGGAGTAATTGCCAATTAATCACCAGCCGTTTTCTATTTCAGCAGGCGACGGCTATACGTGCCCGCCGCTAACGAAATTGAGACTGCACCGTATGTACTGTTATGACAGCACTCTTCATTGCTTCGCTACTTCCTATCGCACTAATAAACGAGAACATCCAAGTGCCACTTTAGCTGGCTATCGCGAATGATCGATCTTCTTTCGATAGTGTTTTTTATTTTGCCGTCTTAAATACAGCAAAGAGTGCCCGTTTTGTAACGAAAGACATAAATAATAAAAAATGGATCAAGTCGCATTTGGAAGTTGCGATGAGATACCAATTGTCTGTCGGTCCAGACGATTATTCCCTCGGCTTTCGGCGCTCCGTTTTATTCAGATCAGTATCTTTATAACATAATTAAGTAAATTTCGAAGTCGTCGCGCTCCATCTCCGAAATAATAAGAGTGAGAGCTTAGATAACCCACGATTTAATACAATTTCCTCTTATTTTGCCATCTCTCGTAATTAGGAATTTCGTTGCGACTAACGAAATCACTCTACGTATCACGTTTGCCGTGAAATATTGAGATCTCGGGACCGTGTTTGAAGGTGCTCAAAGGACATTGTTCAATTTTGGCCTAAGAACCGATGTGAATATAAATTATACTATAATTTTTATTTAATTTTTTATTGTTTGAAACATATTTTAGTTTTCCACGGACACTTCAAATAAATAAATTCCAAATAAAACGTTGGGTCACAATTATTGATGCCTTATAAAATGTTTCCGTCAGCCAGTGCTGCCAGTTTCGGAAGTTTTCGCGATTTCGGTAAATACGGACCGAATTGAGAACCTCCTTTCCGAAGTCGGTTATTAAAATTAGTTGCTAACACTTTATTCATTTGTATACCTAAATTGACTAGCTAGAAAAAAACTAGTATTCTATATGTTTTTAGCGAAATCGCGAATTTCTAGCTTGGCATTCGAGTAGGATTATAGTTTTCGTAATTGGCAACACTGGTGTACTTCATTCAGTTTGCTAGAAGTCAGTTTGATTAGAATAAATGTCAACGGTTTGATTGCTTTGCGACTATCGTTTCTTTTGTGATTTTCTATGCGTTTCATGGTTTTATTCTAACAACTTTGGCTTGATTACGGACTCCGATTAGATTGCGTACTTGGTAGACTCGGCTGTGTGTAAAGGACTGGATTTTCCTGGAATTTTCGGATATTGCTCTGTCTGTGATCGAATTTAGTTGTATTATAATTACAACAATGGATGCAGAATATAGTTTATATTGTGTAAATTGTGGATCTGCTGGAGGTTGTTTGGTATTAGAAAACGAAGATATACTTCGTTGCATACAACAATGGACTGTTCCCCGTATGGTAAGTGGTCTACGAAAGTGTTTTTCTAATTTTGATAAGAATGTACTACCTACTTATGTTTTCATAAGCACACAATTTCTCGGTTTTCAAATCAATTGCCACAATTGCAAGTTACTTGACATTTACTAATGTTTTATTGTATTTATTTATTACAGGTTGAAGCTCATGACCTTATATGTACGACGTGTTGGTCTGAAGCAGTCGAGCATAATAAGATGCAATGCACTGTTAGACGCAATTGTGTACTTTGTAAGAAGCTCCTACCATCAGGCATTACTGTTGCAATTGTATCGTTGGGCGTAGAACAGTGGGCTGTTGTGCCCACATAATGACTATAATTTGGTATTTAAGCTGGGCGAGATACCAAAATTCAATTGAACCCCCTGCTCAGTTCTTAGATAATATATTATTGAGAAATATTGATGATTAAAAACCTTTAATTGAATATAAATATTGTTTTTATTGCACATCCTCGAAAACCTCTTTCATTGTTATTGGTAAACCTTACTTTAACTGTTAAATTATTTTGTGTGGTAATAACATTTTTAGTATGGTCTGTGCCTTCTTGGTAATAGACCGCGGGTTCGATTCCCGCCTTATGGCATGTAGATAGCTAGGTAACTGTCTAATATAAAAGTAGTAACAATCATTTAAATAAATAATTCTCCATCGTAATAACATCGATATTTTATGAATTGTGGTGAATGGAACTCTTCCATTTTGGATACTTATGCGTTTTATCACAAATCCAAAGTGGATTCACTATATATTAAGAAACGTAACGTTGAAAGCAAAAGCGTTTAGGAAGTTGTTTTTCATAAAAATTCTAAGCATTTATGAAAACTAATCACACGCCCCGTCTTCGCACGGTGGCAATGTAAAACCTTGGTGTAAACCTTCCTCTTGACCTACTCTATCTATTAACAAAAATCACACCCAAATCCATTGCGTAGTTTTAAAGATCTAAAGCATTCATAGGGACATACAGAAAATGCAACTTTATAAAATGATCATTGTCAAAGAATTATCTTAAACTTGACTAGGTACCTACTATCTCTTTTCCTAGTATCTAGTAGAGTAGTCTTTTCCTAGATCTAGAAGAGAACATATAGAGCTGTAGGTACATAGTATTGTTGATATTTTGTTGTATAGTGTAGTTTGATAATACTACTCTGATATTTCACGCAAGCTTGGTTATTTTTTATTTATAACCTCAAAATATTAACTTTTTTCGTAATTATTTTAGTTTCCTGAAGTGTCCGTTCGTGAAAACTTATTTCATAGGATTCCATATAATTGAAAGAGTTTATAGAAGTCACTTTCCATTCGAACGGTTCTTAGGCAGAACATGTATGGAGCCGGAACAATGTCCTTTTGCATACCTTATATCCAATTTTAACATTTATCGATTTTGACATTTTACTTTGGTTTATAGAGAATTACATTGATTTCAGTATATGAGCGAGTACTCTCGTAATGAAATAAACAAGTATTGGCACCGGAACGTTTTGATAAATGTCATTATCATTTGTTTTCGTAAACAAGTCGGAAATAATATGGTAACTTTTTTACGATCAGGTAAATGTTTGGCATAAACAAGGCTAGAAGTTTGAGAAGTTAAGTGGGGACAAACAAAACAGATATGCAAAACGTTTTCAGTGTTCCCATTGAAGTGAACAACATCAATAGCGAAGCTTTCACAATATCGTCAGCGTGAGTGGCGTCGCGTGTATCGGCACTGCGAGACGTTGTTTAAACACATGTCCAGCTAGGTAAATGGCTCGACCAACTTATTTCCTCCGAGTGATTTATCCCCAGGTTATTCTAGGTCGGGTATTTGTATCGCCAGTGATCGCTGAGTGGATTGCGCGGCGACACCTTTCAAATAAATTGTCTTGAGACCGGCCGGCGACGGTAAACAACTCCACCCTATGCAGATGTTCTCAAACCAAACACCTTCAATTTCCTAAAGGGGTAGTGTCGGCCCTAAAATTGCACTCGACTCTCGTTTCTTCTCGCCGTAAGTGACTTAGGGGGCTTTTTTATTTAAACTGTAAAGTGAAATTGTTTTGGCTTGTTTAAAGAGCACTATCTTGTATAAACGTCTCGAATAACGTCGGGGCTTACTGAATTTCATCAAAAAGTTAAAAGATTTTACTTTGGCATTGTAAGGTCAGCGTACTGTGAGTACAAAAGTAGAATTTGTGATAAATATGTATTACGGACGTCGGTAAAGTTTGACAATTAGTGGCACCTTGCAGAGCGCAGTGATAACCCTCAATCGCTGCTAAACAAGTTGATTAATTACCGGACAGCGGAGCGCTGCTAACAAAGTTCCATTGTCAAGTGTAAAACTAGACGGAGTCACGTGCAAATTATATTGTTACCTTGCTACGGTAAATAACTAACGAGTGTTCAACTTCACGTCTCAACTTAAAGGAGCGAAGAGAGGGCACTAGTGTGGCAAACTTTGATTCATTTGCATATTCAATTTTTAATCATCTTAGCGGTGTACTTCATTAGAATGTAATTCAGTTCAACTATTACCAAATAAGTCTTAAAATCTGTCTTATTTAGTTGCATGTAGTTCTCAATTTAGTTCATATCGTGTATTTTTATTATTTCCAAGAGCATCGGTTTCTAATGATAATGTGTGCGTACAGACTGCAGTACGGGCGCTGTTAGCGTGTATAATAAAAGCAATTCCAGCTACACGTTGTCGGTATGAAATTGGTGTTGCAATAGACGCGATGTCGCCGCTGCCAAATTACCGGCGTGTGTGGAACCGCCCTAACAATTACACCACTGGCCTTTAATGTTTCGTCGTTGTAATAACCTGATGTTTTTGTATTAACTTTTATTGTTATTACTGACAATACTCTTGTACCAATACAAGAGGGTTACTTCTAATGTTCGTCTGTATTGTGGTTTTCATTTTTATTAATTTATCTACTTATTATTATATCTTGAACACAAAAAACTAACGCTCCTTATTACAATCTAAGTTTTAATAAACAAACTACATAAAACAATGACGTAAATTACATGAAACAAAGGTATACTGAGCAAATAGCGCTATAAATATAAGTACCATGAATTACTATCGAGGCAATGAAAATGTAATTCTCGTAGTCGGCTACGACGCGACGGCGTAGCACGCGACGACAGCTGATATCGGCTTAGCCGCGTAGGCCTGTTAGTTGGCAACTGCTACGAATGCGCGAGTTGCCAGCGCCTAACGGATAAGCCCACCAGTTACACACATGGCAAGACATCTATATACCACTATATACACAAATTCTGAGGCACAGACATAAACAACAAATGTACGATCGAGCAGAAACACTAGTTGGGTTGAGTTACGCTCTTAATAGGCGGAAAATTATTTTATGAACACGCACACTACGAGCCGAAGTACTCACTCATAAATGTGTCAGCGATATGGTTTTTAAAAACAAGTAGGTAGATGTTAAAAAATAAACTAGGAAGTGTTAGATTTATAACAAACAGTTTATTTAAACACATGATAAATCAAGATGGAATTTATAATTAAAAGCAAATGGTGTTGAATGTTGTTGTTCATAATATGTTACGTTAATTGTAGGAATGTGTGTGAGCGTCAATACGTGTCATTATAATAACAGATGGCAGATGCAATCAGACAGGTGTTAAGCGAACACAATCGGTGTCTAAGAGTGAAACATTGCATGGCTAATCAGGCGCTCAGTAAGCGCATATCAATGCGGCCAGGTGTAGGAACCGTCAGATAATGGCAGACTATTGCGTACTTGATGACTGTTCGCGACTGTACCGCTTGATACGGACAGTACTGCCATAACATGACCATAAGTGATTGAAGTTATTACTACAACCACACGCAGTGCCTACGCCTACTAAAAACAGTTGAGATCCTCTACACTACCTTTACGCCCATGAAATTGCATACGGCACAGAAACTTTCTCGAAAAATGCCTTACATGATTGTGAAAAGCATACCGAATTCTTTTCAGTAGTTTTTGAGATATTCCGAAGTTTCCTATCGTGCATAAAGCGGACACGGATGAAATAATTTGTTTGACATTTAGTGACTTTTATGGGTTGCCCTGAGGAGGTAGTATTCCCATAGGGTACAAGTGTAGTTTATATGGGCTTCCATTATAAAATTCTAGTTTATAGTTATTTTGCTAAGCGATTTGTGCACAACAATAACCGCGGCAAATGGAACAGAGCGGAGGATAAAAGTACTGCTTGACGTAAACAGAGTACGCCTTCAAGTAACGATGTTTGTGAATCTTCTTTTACGCGAGCACAATGCTTTGCAGGTGCATTGTGGCATTTTATTCAATAAATTATATGTATTATCTATCTTCCTTTTGACATATCGGTGTAGTACAGAACAAGCTCTCGATCTGATGTCGTAAACCGCCAAATCGGTAGCCAATAACGCATAAATCACGTGATCGATGCGCGCCTGTTTTCTGTATGTCCGTGATGCTATTTTTGCCGACCGGCAGGCCAAACGTTTTTCTATGAAAATTTCGACAAGACGCGTATCGGTACACCTCGTAGAATTTTACTATACTATACTGGATTTACGGTTTTAAAGTTATGCATATTCATCTAAGGACTAGTAACTAAACGTTAACAATTATATTATGGCAAAGCTTACGAATAAATGGAAATCAATGAGGCTTATAACTAGCAGTGCCTCAGCCCCGGATCTTCAATTTTTTTTAGGCGGGGCAAGGAACTTCCTTATCAAACGGGTGTAATTTTTTCGAAATTTCCTGGTGGTGGGGCGCCCCTAAGACATACACACACCCTGCACCATAGGTTAAGACGGCCCTGTAGGTAACTATTATGGTAATCTGTGATGTGTGATGTAGGATTTAAAATCAGGCAGCCGCCTGATTTTGCCGCCCCCTGAATTTGCCGCCCGGGGCATGGGCCCCGGCTTGCCCCCCCCTAGATCCGGGGCTGCAGTGCCTTAAGTTAGCCCTATGCCTGAGATGACGACAATAATGAAGCTTACAAAAGGTTTTATATCTACATTTGAATACAATACAAACATATAACCACAAAAAGAAACAAAAGACAGTTAATATAAGTATTTTTGGACAAATCTTCGCTGGCACGTTGCTGTGATGCAGTTCCATCTCTTCATCAGCCGTAGTGTCTCGTCCACGATCGCTCACTCAAGGAGGTTGTGATGGGCCGAGCAACGAGTGCACACATCACACCCAGGTTGAGTGAGTAACCGGAAATGAGATTCTGAACTCTGGTGATCTTCATTTCCGTGTTGCCAGCTTCTTGCTTGAGGTTGCATTACATCAAAGGAGTATAGCTAACATAGGATAAGCATAAACTATGATATCACTATGACTATTTCAGTGAACACACTATAAATTAGGCTTAGGTAACATCCATTTTTGGTATTTTTCCTCAAAAAATCCGATACAGCAAGAATTATGTTCGAATCATTGTATAAATCCATAAGAGCGATATCGACGGTTATTTGATGGAGCTCCGAAAATAGCGCGGTGTAAAGCTTCGCTTGTAAACCGGTCGGACGTCTTACTCCGACTATTTCGGCCTCAAGGAAGAACACGCTGTTTTCATAACAAACATATCTCTTATAGCTTTCACCTTCGAGTCTTGACCGCTACTTGCTATTAATTACCTACATTATAAATTAATTATCTTCTGTTATGAAATAGTTCTTTGATTTATCATGCGTCAATTCGGACTTTATATTTCTATCTACAAGTAAAAAGTTAAACGAAAACACGAATATGTGTCTGAGAAGTAAACAACTGAATAAAATTGCTCGTTTTATAACATCTTTGTTCGGCAATAAAACACAAACAGTTTTATGTAACACAGCGACAGATTCGATTTATTTATTAAGTACGTAAGTAATGCCACACGCGGCCAACGTTTTATACGCCAAATAAAATTGTATTGTAAAGGGGTGCGGTTCGAAGGCAACGCCATCTATTATTTACAGTACGCAGTGTGCCCGGCCTACCCTCGTTTACATCACAATTAATTTAATTTGCTTTTTCACAGGCTTCTTCCATTCCCTCATTGTGACGTGGAGGGCTGAGGGCGTGAATTTTCTCGTGATTTGGTAACGGAGGCGGTAATTAGAGCAATTGTGAGGTTTCTCCATTTGTTTTTAACTGTTTATTACCGCGCGCGGTTATTTTGAATGCGCCTAGAATTAGCTTAATGTTTGATATCATTGTAACTTTGTATTAACACTTTGTTTTTAAGAAAATGGGAGTTCTGAGAAAATTATATTGCTTTGATTGGTTGTACGTAGGTATTATTTAGCTAGCGGTGTTTGCGGTAGGTTCGCTAGATGTAAGGTGAGCCGGCCGATTGGAACCCGATCTGTGCGGCGAGCCGGGTCGCTGGCGTCGTATCGAGTGTCGCCGGACATGCGCACGCGACGACGGAAGCCGCCCGCGCACACGCTTCCGTCCACAACACATCCGTCTGACATCTGTCATCGCGCTGATATGATAAGGCTTCCTGAACCAACGATTACACCAAGCTTTTAATTATAATTACATTAAATTATGTTTTTCATATGATTACATACGTAAAGGAATCTTAAAATAGAATTAATGAGATGCTCTCATTGAAGTGCAGCCACTCATGTGTACTTTAAACTAATTGCTTCTTGAATCTTAGCTAAAGCTGTGATATTATTGTGATTCATTATAGCAACTGTGTTGTAGTTTGTTTTTCTTTTGTGAAGTTTTTGCAAGAGCTAATTTATGATCGTTCTATTCATAAATTCCACAGACAGCTCACTTTCAATCGGATCAATTGAACTATATGACGACTATGAATAATGGTGTGTTAATTTAAAATCAATGAATGAACAAATCGAATGCCATCGTTATGCGGGTATTCAATAGTATGTAATTGATGCTTTGATGACATAGTGTCAGGCAGCGACAGGCGTCGGCAACAGTGCAAAGTTGGTGTAAATCTTGGTCTAAGTGAGCCGGGATACAGTTTAAGCACGCGCTCGCGTCGCCGCGTCGTCGCCTTCAATCTAACTTTGGCCCGACGTCGCCTGTCCGCTACACCCCTGCATAATGAAATGGGGACTGTCCTAGAATTCACAAAGTTACCCGATAGTCAATAATTACATCCATGTTTCATGCTCCTTCATGTCAACGTTCAATATTCTACGTATTAAAATGTTAAGTGCACTTTTTACGCGAGATTACCCGACCTTTTTATGCGCTCCACCCTTATCTAATGCGTCGTAACATTTATCTAGTATCTGTCACTTTAAGCCTTTGCTCTCGTGTAAACGGGCGACCTTATTTTTTGCCGAAGGGCTGAAGCTATCAGTTGGTCCCGCGACACAATATTACCCTGCACGGCGATATATCGCGTTGGAATCACGTCATCGTTCACTTGCTGCCAGGGCGTGGCTGCTTAACATGAGCTCAAGGGAATTTCTATAAAGCCATCATCAATAGGTGTAACGTTAGAGGTAAACGTCGTTCTATTCTATTCCTATTCTTTATATAGCTTACCGGTATTTACAAAAGTCAAAAGTAGACACGTCTGTAATTTTTTTTTCAATGATGTACATGGAGAACAATATAACAGCTGGGTATATTAACTATCTGTAACCCAAATTAATACTGGCAGTGTAGCCAACTAAGCCGAGTGTACACTAGTATGTGCTATATCATATCGAACATACAACGCGTCTGTTATAACCGAACAGGGGACATCTGCACGGGGCCTTATGAATCCAGAGTGTGATGGATGGATCGGCCTGAGCAGAGCCCTGCATAGTCGATTAAAGTCGTTTATAATAAATCTATTTGCTCGTATGTATGCATCAGTAACAGTAAGTAAAATACCTATGCCTCATAAAAGTAAAAAACATGATATGGTTTCTAAAACGTTACTAACAGCAAAATCACAATGAACACAGAATTCCACTAACCAATTAGATATTCTGCGGAAAACTTTAAAAGCATTTGTAAAGTAAATTAAGCGTACCATTGGAGTAATTTGTCGAACGTTTCGGCTTACCCTTTTGTGTTGAATGACTTAGAAAAATAAGCTCTATCTCACTTTGAATGGTCGCGGAATGAAGTAAAGTTTTACGACGAGCTGTCAGTTTCACGAAAACTGACATCCAGTAAGGATATTCGTAAAAATAATACTAAGTTTATTTTCAACATAATTCCTACTCTCTCGTGCTTCTTTTTAATCAATATGTTTTTATTAAATGGTCATAATAATGTAAGTATTTTTCCCTAAAGTGCTCCAACATAATGAAGAAAAATACCAAAAATAAAACCATAATCATAAACATAATGGGCTGCAAATAAAGCAAGAACATCTACAACGTCGTTGAGAGTCCTAAAACTTGAGTCTTATACTGTTCACGTTTTACATAATTTTAGATATCGTGTTGTCAACGAGGAGGAAATGAGCCAGTTGATAATAATGCTGCGATGGCACGCTACGAGAGGAAAATTCAGAAGCGCGCCTTTAACAGATCGTATCTACAAGAAGGCAGGTTAATGATGAGGTCGATCACCTATCGTTTACTCACCCGTGAAGGGACAATGTGGCGATATGAATATATAAAAAGATTACTCGGCAAACCCGCTTCGCCTCGTACATAATGTAAGATGTATCTAGTTGTTACATTACATATACTTTCAGCGTGTATCTAATGGCCTTACATGCTGGTGTAGGTGTGTATATATAAGCGACACCACGACAGAGCACTTAGCGGAGCCACGTTCGAGGCGGGGTCGCATCAATCACAACACAATTTTATATCAAATGTCGCTCTCAATCAATTTGTGCCAGGATCGTATTCCCCACTACACTTCCAACTAGTGACGTTCACCTTCTCTCTATACATTTTCGCAAAACGATCACACCCACAAAACCAGGTATAAGTAATGTCTTGTTTACACATAAAAATATTTCGGGAAAAATAGGAGCTTCCAAAAATAGAACTCACTCGAGATCCAAATAATAAATACTTTGTAATTGTTAACGCGTACTGAAGAGATATGAACACTTCTTATACGAATAACTGGAATGTCTGTTTCTATTAAATAGATAATGTTTTGACAAACAGTTTGATTATTCTCTGTAAGAATGCCTTCTAAGTTTTTTAAAACGCGTGGAACATCTTTGTCCTTTGTTTTAGAGTCTCAGTAAGGAGTGACTAATCAATTGGCGATGCACAAATGTGAATGTTTTGGGCCTATATAATATTCCTTGTTGGGTTTTCCTCAACGAGTTTAGATGACTAATATTGGATGACGTTGTAACGTGGCCTGAGGTGTTACGTTGGCCACGGACTAACTTTCCTAATGGATGGCGTAGTTTTGAGGAAACCACTAGAGATAATTAGAGAGTTAGCCGCTCGCATGACTGTTCTTAATTGATCGAGACATTCTTACGTCACAACAATTGTACATTGCATATTATATTTAGAGATATCTTCATTAATCTACAGCAGAAATATTATGAAGGCAACATTTTGAGCAATTTGAAATTCAAATGTGTTTCAACTCTTTACATTGAATCATGCTTTCCAGAGTGTAATAATAAGGAATTACAATTCCTTATGATATGAGTAAATCGAGTAAGTTACGAGTAGGTATGACTGTGGCCACACAAAGGCGTTTGTTTATAAAACAAAACAGCCGCGTTTCTTGGTCTTGCGTTGCGTATTGAGAGACTATGAAAATAATGGTCTATTAAAGAGCTAGGCAGCTCCTTGTGCCTAGAGCTCCATTGTTCTGTAGTCGGCATTGCACTCACGTGTAGTATGGAACATCTACCAGGAAAATAGCGGGTAATCATTCTACCGATTGTTGACATATTTTTTTAAATCGGTCTCTAGTTACGTGTTTCGAATTAAAATGACTTCTAAACGTTTTATTAAAAACTCATAATTCAGACTGTAGGTGGAAGTTAGTATTGAGGCTGATTGTAATAATATAACACAATATTGCAGCCTATTTCGCTGTAGAGTGTTTTAGATTAGATAGCACCAACAGCAAAATAATGGCTTCCCTTTTTATTTGGTTCTTTTTTAATTCACTTGGGCTCAATCTCAATGCAGGTATATAGCCCCATTAAATTTGAATGTATGTATTCACAATCATTCTTCGCTGAATAAGGGCAGTTGAATCTCTTTTATTAATGTTTTATGATTGTATTGACGCTTGTAATAACGCGACTTATGAACCGAAAATAACCATTCTTCGGAAATATTCTGTGCTTTTTGAGATGGTTTAGATTTTAGATTATAGTATCGTTGTACTGGGCATCGTCATTAAGGTATGGTTTTTTTCTGATATCAGGGTAAGAGTGGCAGCGTCAGGGGGCGGCCGGCCCGGACGAGATAAAGTATCTTATCATATGCTATCTGGCCAAAGGGAAGCCACTCAATCGATAGCTGAATGAAATACTTGTGTATTATGGGAACATAATGCGAGGAGCTATTACGATTGTTCGATATGATAGATCATGTTTGTGTAATGAAGTTTAATGTAGCATTGTGGATAAATAGGAATTTGATAGGGGCGTTACCTACTATTAAGGACTTGACTTTCGCAGTTCAAGCCAATGAGTAAACGATATATTATTTTACACACATAGGAATATCGATAGTCTTAAGTTAAATCTATGAGTTAAAATTAACGTTTATTCAATAAAATATAATTAAGCTGTCACATTTCCTACATAACGCATGACGATTAATTTAGTGAGAAGATTATACATACAAGTGATACATAACGTAAGTACAGATTAGAGATATATCCACGACAATAGAAATTTATTATACGTACGCTTACTGTCGCTCACTGTGACAAGTTTAAATGGTCTAATGGAATGGATGTTTGTTACTGATTGGCTCACAATGCGCCTGAGTGGAGAGTGCTCGGGATCACAATACATAAGTCAAATTGATGTCACAGATTTGTGTGTGCAGTGAGAAAGTCCAAAGACAGAATTTTGTTACAATTCTACAGATTTCTAGTTGATTTATTTCAAATAAACTGAGACTATATTAATTGATTCCACATAGGACTCAATCCAAAATTGCAGTAGCAAAATTTTAAAAGAATTTGACCGACTTCAGGATTGAACCTAACAGTCCTAGCACCTCAGGCCAGCAGTCGATATTGTAACTGCAGAGACTAATTGTTTCTAGAGCCATGGAATTGTTAAATATTTTGGATTTTTGTTAGTTGATATCGTAGTATGGTTACAGCCCTAATGACCAATAACCATAGGGCCAGTTTTCATAAGTTGTTTTCCGGAATATGTAAATAAGAATATTTGAGTAGTTAGAAGCGACCTTAATTTTTGAATTATTTATGTTTTAATAGTTTCATAGATAGTCAGGTTGAAATTCACAACTGTTTTTGTTTAAAAAAAAACTCAAACTAATATACGAAAGATAAACAAATATGAAACAAATTAAAATCTAAACATAATACCCATAGTGTAAAACGGAAGTAATAAATAATTTATTAATGTTACCAACTCACCGTTTCATAGCGCGCCTCCATTTTCACTTACGCACAAAACCAATAAAAACAAGAATAACAACGTAAAAAATAATACAGTCCGCGCTGCTCGAGTGCAATTGCATTAGGAGATGCGAAATAAAAACGAAAATAAAAGACGGAGTAATAAAACGGCGCGCGTTATCGCCGCGAGACGTACAATTAATGGAATGTTTGATTTGAATTGTTTTGCGTTAGGAAGCTGGCCGCGGCACCGAGAGTGCGTCCGCGGCGTGCGGAGGTTGGGAGTGATATGGCAGCAGCCGCGCGCTCGAGCCGTGACGTGCTGTGCCCACGGCCCGCACACAGCCCTGCGCCGCGCCGGGCGGGCGGTTATAAGCGCGGACAGCGGGGCGGCGTCGATAAATTATACGATAATATCGCATTACATACTCGTAACTATTAAAAGCTGCACTTTACATAACTATTAACTGATAAATATTAACATCTGTTCAAGGGACTGGCCACTTATCAGTTCTCTCTCACAAAATTAATATTGGGCCTTTCGTAATTTACTTGCAGCGCAGTTCATTAAGGGCGTTCGATAATTTTTAATATCCTCGTAAATGGATTATCCCTTCATAAAAATAAAGATCGTAAACGATTTTTATAAAAGAGAGGTCTACCTGTCCCAATCAATATAGAAGCAAGCAAAATGCCGATATGATAATCCTATAAGGTAATAAATGTGTGAGTCAGTATCGAGTAAGGGCGTCGCAAGGCTTCGGTATAAGTAGCGCCGAATTGTGGCTTCATGTCCGAGCGACGATAATCTAATGATTGTGGCGGGATATACCCGATATCTAATTATACTTGTAAATGGATACGTAGCTTTAAATACATTTAGTTTTTGATATTTAGGCAACGGGAAATTACTTTGCGGGAAATTTATACCTCGAAATGGCTCTAATCCAATAAATGTTGGTTTTACTAACTATAGTTACAACTATAGTTACACCCAGGTACAACGTTATTCACATTATTTAGGTAGGCTAATGGGGTTGTTTCCTGATTATATTATATCTTGAAAACACTTCTATGGCTTGGAAGTTAGCGTTTCGAATAAATTATACCTCAACGGAATCGAGTTATAACTTTATTTAAACTTAAATTACATTTGATACTAAAATAATTTTAGGGCAGTAACACGTTATATTGCCATGTATCCTACACGTAACATAGGTAGAGAACATTGAGTTACCTATACGTCATAATATAAACAGGCTTCGCTTAAATTGTAATTTCACGGCTCGACGGAAATTTTCATTGGCGATTAATTCGCGATTTTAGTTGGTGGAGTAGACGCCGCTAGCTAAGGGCGCTCTCAGCTTGTCGCTTACGTCATTATTCAGTTCCCGATGTCAACTGTATAACTGTAACAATTAATTTGTTTGTGTTTCCCTTCTGTGAGTTCGCAGCTTTATTTCAAATCTGTTTCGTGATTTCAAAGCTGTTTTCGTATTGTTAAGCAACGTGATAAATAAACGGCCTAAGTCACAATAATGGTTTATATAAAGGATGGGTTTTTCGTTTGACTTTTCAAATCATATGGAAGCGTTTCATATGGAATGAAGGTGTTTAGTTCTTTTACTTATTTCTGGTCACAACGTAAGTTGTTCATTCAATTGATATAGGTATAACACAGCACCCATATGTGTTTTTATATGTGAAAACTCACTCAACAAATTAATAATATTTAATTGTGGACTTAACTAAGCATTTAAAACTCTGCGGTCAAGTAGACTATAAATATAGCTAACTACTATAAATATTGCTAAAACAATATGTTTTGTTAAATGATTCATAGGAGGGAGTTGCAATTCGACATCTTCACATGAACATACAATTGTTTGGATTCGAGTATACAACAAAGGCCATAACTTATCGCGGGGAAAATTTGATTGCGCCGCGTTAACCCGATATGTAGACCGCTGTTTACTTGGTTGATGTCAGTGAGAGAATATGGAACTGTTACGATACTGCCCACCGCATTCAAAAAACAAAGAGCCGACGGCAGTTTCGACGCCGCCGCAAATTGTGACAAATTGTGTTATTGAAATTTATGTCCGGCAGTTTTGAGACATAATTGGATGCGGAGAGTCGGCAGCCATGTTCCCCGAGTGACGTCACGTGCTCTAATGACATTTATTACGGACAGTTCATTGGCGCCGCTCGTCTCCACAAACGTAGTGCTATTTCACATTTGGAAATTAATTTTCGCGGTATTCTGCCGACCAACGCCCGCCGAGGATGCTATGCCAGAGTGGAGCTTAGCTCCGAAATTAAGTTGGAGTTTTGTTTTTAGTCGCTAACTGGATTAATGTTTTGTAGGGTAGCTCTATACGATTGACTTTTCTTTTTTTTTTTTAAATAATTTCTAAAGATCTCCGCCTTTTAAGTTAAGTTACACTTACTGTAGGTGTTGATCAGAATCAGTGGAAGCTTACCTGTAACAAAATAAATTTTAATTAGTACAGTTATAGATAATTTTACCATATTATTACATACAAGTATAATATAAGTAAATGTGGTGTTCGCAACAGCGTGAATCTGTTCCCAATAAAAGCAATAAATCGTGGGACGCGCTAACACAGGTGGCGATTTTTTCCAGCAACAATGCGAAGATTGCGTCTATAAATAACTGCAGTAGTGAGATGGGACAGGACGTCCACTCTGCTCCAAGGCCTTTGACTGATAGCCTGGTAAGCAAGGAGAGATAGGTGGCCTTGATTAAACAATTAATCAAGCTGGTAAATGTTATAAAATTGGTCATGTGTGGACTAAATTGTCTTAGGGTCTACGAATGTTTTTAAGTAGTGGATAGCATAAAAATGAAGTTATTATATTCCTAAAACAATAAGAACCTTTAGGAAAATGATATCAACATCTGAGTTTGACGTCTGAAACTGAAGTTAACTTCAGTGTAAAGGTTTTATCTTTTCAGTAAAGCCTTCTTTTTGCGCTATTACGAAACAACAGTGTTTTTCAATCATCAATATATCATGTATGTGGGCGGTGAGGATGAGGATCAAGCCGAAAACATTGGCGAGGAGGAGTCGCTTTCAAACCTGTCAAATGTGACAGGGAAAAGGGCGGGAAAATGTCACTATAATGGATGTGTCACCGGCATCGTGGCATAACGCGACCCGTCGGCATGCACGGCCTCAGATACTCCACACTCCCTGTGGATTAAGTAATACCAGATTTGATGAAAATTTTAATACCTACGGGCAACAAACAACCGCAGATGGGAAACGGAATTGTACGGACAGCCTAGCTGATAGTTCTTTTATTTAGAACAAAACAAGTCGGGTTTTTACAGACACCGACATCATCAAAGTCCGTATTGAGTTCTTTATAATGGAAAAGGACTACACATTTATAACCAACTATAAATCAACTAATCCGACAGTCATACGATAAGGTTCAATTTTATCAGTTTTTAGTTTTTGTCTAACGAATGTGATCCTATAATCAGAGTAATGAATGCGATGGTTCAGTGCGATAGTCAATAACTACGGTTCGGAAAACATGTCCAAACATGATGGATGATGAAAGCCCAATGTGACTAAAGACAGATATTGTAGATGTCTGCTAATAGTCTTATACAAATGTATGGAAAGACGAATTTTAGTTATTTACTGATTTTAAGCCTGATAAAAGATTTAAAAACTTTTCAGGAAAGTTTCCTAAGCTTCAGAATTGCTCTATAAGACTACTGTCATACCTATCTATAAGCTATAAGAGGGTAAAGATGAATGTCATTACGCAAATTACAACTTCAAGCAGTCCATGACTCAAATATCCACTTTGAAGCGCCATTGGGTGGAATGTAATGTTCTTCAAAATGTTATACCAAAATTAGGACATGAACACTGAAATTCACTGAGGTAGATCAGTTGATATCATCGAGTTGACATTTACCATCGGCCATATTGGTCGTTATCTGTCACCGCCCCCTACGATCCGTTTCACTTGCAACCCGATAGGGGGCGACACCGGGCGGCGCGACTACTCGCTCCGTAATGGCTACCACGGCCCCTTTTTTATTACTGACCCGCTAGTAAACAGATCATTCGGGTTTGTGGTGTTATAAAAACGAAATTAACTCTGGCCGGTAGATGTCCAGATATTCTCAGTACTTACGGCCCTACTATTAACATAAAATCGCGTGTCACGCACATTCCGCAGTTTAAAGCGTCTCAAAGACATTAAACGCTAGTGTATTGCCTAGTAATAACATCCGAAACGTACATCAACTTCGTAATACTCGCATATTTCCGCTAACCCCGGCAATCATTCGGATTCTCAGGTGTGCTCGGGCGCCCCACTCCCTGGTCAATATCTTTTACAAATACGCTGACTTATGAATTTTACTAACTTGCATTCCAATTACAAGTATTCTAATTTACTAGTATTTCCTCATGCATGTAGTGTGGTGTAACTACTATTAGTTGTAGCTCGTGCTCATAGTACAATAATAAACAGTTTAGGCATGTGTGGCTGATATGATTAAACGATTCACATTGCTATCATTTCCTATGCGCCATCCGGCCGATGTTCATTATACCTAAGTACATAATATGAGTGCACTGTCGGCACTGGCCCAGTAGGCACGTATGCCGACCACCGCGAGTGGAGCCATTGTGCACTCCGATATTGTGTTAATAGATTAATCCAATCAAAATATTAATTCCACAACGCAGCTCGTTCGTACCTATTTACATTTCAATCGCACGATTTATTCGTTGGATTTGAGATATTCATCGACAATATTCAGAATCAATTCTATTGGGAGACATAAATACGTCTTTATAAAGTATGTTGTAATCCCTATTCGGTTAGACCTTCAAACATTTCTGGAATTATTCGTCTGAGGTTTGTTATAGAAATCGAAATAAGGTGTCACTTAGAAATCCTGACTTCATGTGTCGACTGAAATAGAAAAAGTTTCAGTATGAAAATCTATGCATATAATTTTATTGAAAGCAGATCGGTGGCGCAACTCGAGTCAGTACGCAACGTGAGCTCGTGGAGGGCCACCTTGGGACCCATGAAAGCCGCTGTTTAAATAAGGGTCTAACTGTAAGGATTGCTCGAAATAGCACTTTGTAACATCATCGCTTGCTCGAGAACATTCTACTAACGGCCGACAAAATAAATTGAGTATGGTTTCGAAGGTGCAGGAAGTTTACTTCTATTGATATAGGTATTATGAATTGATTAGTCACAGGTACTTTGTCACTAAGGTTGCTAAGAAACTGCCCAAGTGCGGACTCGCAATATTACAAACAGATAAGTCTTGGTAATGGATCCAGTTTTACCCAAAAAGGAACTTTAAAAACTAATTATTCCTTTTTTGTACCTATAGGTACTCATTTAATAGTGGTATTGAGAGAATGTCTAAATATAAACGCAAATTGTAAATTAACCAGAGGAAGTGTGGCGGCGCGTGCTCTCCCCAACCCGGCCGGGATTAGAGTCCCAGTTGTGCGTTTGTGCTGTTATTCCAGCATTCACGTATAATATCCCTCTATTGTTTCTACTAGAAAAACCTTTTGATATTCATTTCAAAGCTCTGTGAAAATATAAAAATCTGAACACAAAACGCTTTTAATTGCTAATGCTAAAGTGTAATTGTCATTTTTCAGTTTTTATTCTGGATTCCAACCAGTCGATCATAGAGCTTGTGAACGGTCATTGGGCTTTCCCACAAGACAATTGAGTCTATATGGGACGGCGATAACAGGGGTTAGCATAGATGAAATGAGTCGGGGTCAGTGCGCGCTCTCAGTTCTCAATATTTGCGCTGCAATACAACCTTTTATTGTGAGGATCAACACGCTCGTACCAACATAGGCGTGGAAACGAGTCCGAGCCCTAACCTTTTAATGAATAGGCATCAAATCACATGAAGCGCTCCAAGCTTATGAGAATTTAGCTATTTCCACAAATTGTGGCAACAGTATGTACACAGCTCACGAACTTAGTTGCAGAAAGCGAGACAACATTTTTCTAGTGTCATTTGTTGGAGTCGCGTGGGATTGGATGATATTACGTCTGTGTGACGAAGACGAGCATGTAGCGGAGCACTTCGCAACTGCACCGACGACAGCTGCTCCTCTTTATTTGATTTCCAACTGTACGAAGGAGCATTCAAGTTTTATGTCAACGCTGCGACACATTCGAGCATTTGGAACGAATATCCTCTCTAATGAGGTTTCAGATTTCTAGTTAGAATTCGATTTAATATCCATTCGCACGTGGTTTTCTCATATCTAAACGTTTATCTGCTACTTTACATTTTTCACCTTTATCGAGAGCAAATATCGTAAGTGGGTTCACATAAAGTTGCTCCTGCATTTTTCCTGTACCCATTTCCTACATTGTTTGGTGTAAAAAGGATACGGTAATGGGGTTTGGGTTCGCAGCTGAAAATTTAAGTTGACTAGATTAGCTTTTGCGTATTATTTACTTATTGTAATTTCTGTGGGACACTAATGCATAGCGGGAAGGTCCACATAGCGGAGGAAGTGGTTCCAGGGTAGGTATAAACAGCGGAGGTTGAACAAACGTGGGTCGCGAGTATTGTGCGTGAGCAATATCGTTTGGGCCAGATGTCGGAGGGCGGGGATGTTTGCGTCTGTGCCTCGGACGGTCAACAGCGGCAGCAAACACGCGTGCGAACGCTCATGTGTCGCCGAACGGCACGCTTGTTGCTATTTTGTATCAATAGAACTTGTGACGCGATCAACGCGTTCAATTTGCGTGCTCTACGCTATGCTATAATGCGACGCTTTGAAGTGGTTTTCACCTGATTCATGTTTGTGCACGCTTTGCAGTGCCGCTTTGTGCATGCCTACTTTAACATGTTATAGCTTATATTGGTTTTAGTAATTGATTTGTCGACGTGAACGGAAGAAACGCTAATGAGACGGCACTGAGTTATTTTCAAGTTGCGATATATATTTTAATCGGGGTATTAGACACTATATCATCAATGCATTTGTGTTAATTCAATAATGCCAAACTCGAAATCCAACTAAATATTTCAGAACCATTTAAACGTAAAGTTATTGAAACTACAACAAAATTTACTGTATAAAAATTCCACGTTTTAAAATAAGCGCACATAAGCTGCATGTTCGTTGATAAGCATGCAAGCGTCCGCCTCCAGTGCATCTATCATCGCGGGTTCAAAGTTCCGATACAATAACCTTGTTAGTTGCACGAGCGACGGTTTTTATGTCGCCAACCGAGCCAAATACACACATAACACAAAGATACCGAACTCATACATCACACTTTATGATAAAGAATTATATTTTAAGAACTATTTTATATGAAAAATATAAAGCAATTCAGTGCATTCTAAGCTTGAGTGTTAGGTATGCGAATTCCATATTTGAATATTTGATAGACGCACAGGAATCCACAAACGGACACGCTGACATTTTGAAGCAAGGAATGCTGTAATGCCAAGTCCATAAAGAGAGCAGGGAGCAGATAGCTGTAATTCCTTTTTCAAATTGCAGCGCCACGCGCGCTGATGGAGATTCATTGAACCAGCGCATCATTTATCAAGCCAACATTTCTTACTCAGTTTTATATAGCACAACCCTAGATTTAAACTTTATCCCACTCACTCGTTAAAGCGCTGCATACTATGATTGCACTCTTATTTTTTGGAGCTTTTTGTTCACAGCGCACAAAACAACGGATGAGTTTTTTTGATTGTTGACTTTTCAATTTAAGTCTTGGATTTCTGTGTATTCAAACCAAAATATAAAAAGAGTATTTTTGGTTAGTTTTGCGTTTCGTTGGGCGGAGTAGTGGTGTCTCGAGGGTATGGGAGGTCCACTATCTAAGCGGGTTTGGTGGGTATCTGAGCCGCGGTTCCGGGAATAATCAATACTCCTCGCGTAGTGTGATGGTGGAGGAGTTGTCGCTGATGACAGTTGTTTGTTTTATTTCCGCAGGCTCGTTTGGCCCGCACTAGATACAACTTCGCCTTTATACGCAGTCATTTGACCAAATTGACTTTTGGAGTGACAGCTGCCAAGTATCCGCGTGCAACAAACTACAGACGAAATATAAAGTTGTACATATGACGTATACAACGGTTCCTATAATTTGTTCCGACTTCTCAAGTTTTAGGGTGAATTTGTGTGGTGATATTTTTATGGAGAAAAACCATGTTATGGGGTGAATTTCAGGTTCAGCCAACATCTTTATTTTATATTTTCAGACCTTATTATGACATTACATTATAAATCTCATAAGTTTTGTGTTCTCCATAAGTTTCACAAGATTTATTACACAATAAGAAACAACCGCGTGAACTTTCGTATTTGAGTTTGGTTTCCTCAACAATATTAAAACAGCGATATACAACAGAACTGAGAAGTATTGAAAAATCTGAGGCGGAACATCAGTTCACGAAATACAAAACCGGCACACGAAAGAAGTTGTGAGTCGTAGCCGCGGGGCCACAGTGCTACAACTTCGCTCGCTACCAACTGCTACGCGCGTAGCACCGCCGCCCGCCGTCGCGCGTAGCCATGTTAAACTTTCAGCTACTTAGTTTTATTTCACACCCAATTTATTCCCGAGCAGCAATCTAAACGCGATAAACGTAGTTCTTGCTCTTTTATAACCAACCTGTGGGCTTGCCGGCTTACCATAAAAGCTTGTTCAATTTAATTTCGATCTAAAGCTTTGGAAGTCTATTTCATTACAAAGTAATTCTAAAATTTATTTTGTTATCGATAACTTCTCCATTCTTGTGTCCGTACTTGTCCATATGCAATAAATAAATATAATAACTGGCAATGTCGTAAAGCATAAAAAACATAAAGACGCAATATTGGTTTAAACATAAAACCGCGGTTGATGTCTAAAAAACTCTTAAAAGTAGTATCAGTCCAATTTCCCTATTGGGGTTCAGAGTGTCACCGCATAAAATAAAAATACCTACATAACAGCCACCCCCCGCGAGTATGGGGCGGAGGGCGCGGGGGTGGTACTTGTAATAAAAATTCGTTAATACTTTATTTACTGTATTAGTACACGTACGAGTATTTTCGCTTCATACGAAACGATCAATAAACCTATGCGTCTTCAACTATTTATTAGGTTTATGGAGCTACATTTTTCCCTTACGGAACCAGTAAGGCTTTCAGCGGAAACGTGACGTCGGATATATGGTGGAAAGTCAAAATAACATGTCTCTACAATTTATTAGTTTGGTTAAGGTAAGCAACACATTAACATATCTGTTTGACAACTCATTACATAAATGTGCGATTAAAATAAAAAATCTTAACCAAACGGACAACTTAATTACGTTTTAATATCCAAAATAAAGATCCTTTACAAGCAAGATTAGGCGGGTTTAAAAGCATTAGGGGTTCAGCAAACAATGCAGGCGATTATCTAGTGAATGCTTGTCAGCAGCATCGGTCTCCGAGTTATTGTAATATGTAAACGAGTCTACCCACCGTCCCGTCCGTCCGTCCGTCCGCCACTTAATTGTCCACGTCAATATTAAACTTAAATGTTTGTCATCCCTGCCATTTGCAAAGTAAGTATAGTGAGAATTAAACGCTCATGTAAGGATAAAATCGGTGCGTTCGTGATAATCCGCACTCATTTTATAAAGAGCAATATGTTTAAGTCGTATGTTGATGGAATTTGTTTTCAACGGATGCCAAGTTGACTTCAATTATATTATTGAATGTATTTCAAAAAGCTCTATAATTGAGTATTTACCTGAGCTCCATATTTATGAAATAAATATTTCAAAGCGCACCGCTACAGTCAGATTAATTTTCCAATCATTGGTCGTTAGAAATCGTATTGAATAACTAGAAGCAGTATAAATGCGGCTGATAAAGTACTTAGAAGATATATCGATAATTTCTGATGGCGGTATAGAGTTCATTCAACTTTAATTGCCTCGTTAGATGGCTCAGACTGAAAATTTCCACGACAATAATTTTTCATTTTCAATAATGTTACAGACCTTTCGAATCACTGACTAATGGCTCGGTTATATTTCAAGTAGATATAAAATAAAGCAATCTGTTAGATTTGTGGTCTAAAACGGTGCTATTATAAGTCATATTGTTAAATAAGTTACTCTTTTGTTATAGTCCGACGTGCTCCGATGTGTTTGTCGCACAAAATGCATAAAAGTAACATTTGGTCGTGCTGTTGAATATGCTCGCGTAGTTACAAGAGTGCCACACCGCAGGTGTCTGGCGGCAGGTGAGCACTAAACATTCTCAGGATCTCGTGACTCAGCGCAGTGCCAAACTGCTTACAGAATACATATTTTCCATCAAACATAGATGTAAAACTTTTTGGGGATGACATACAAATTCAATTTTGTTTTATGTATGCAAGTATTCGAGCAGCCCAAAAAATTAATTAACTTGTTTGCCGACCACCGAAAAAACCCGCCATTAATGTCCTTAATTTGACAATTAAATTTTAATTTGATTGCGGCTGTGCGGCTTGTGGCACTGGCTACACCTGCAGGTCTAAGTAAAATGAAGTAATTCGAGTCGTTGCGGCACGTCCCCGGCATTACTTACCATCTAGCAACAATTTGTTTTTTCCCACCCTCGAGAGAAACTCGAGCAAGCGCGCCCTGCTTTTTAGTCCCAATTTATTCTTCCAATAAACTTTTCCGCTTTGCTTTTTGCACAGAAAATGTGCCTAAAATATTTAAACAGCTTATGTTTTCGTTCGCATCCTTATGTTACTGCTTATGAGCTCAGTATTACTCGATGATAACTTTCGCAAACTGTTAATGCCGTTCGTGCCCATCTGTGTTATGTAACCAGAATCACGGAACAATGTCTGATACTGACAACTTATTCGCTATCACATTAGATTTTTTTGATTTTTTGCTTCGGCCTTACTTATTTCAAGCCATTAGGGAATGCATAGAAGAATTTGAAAAAAGGAAGACGACAATCTATGACAATCAGTATTTGAGGGAACCTATGCGGAGAACGGTTGTACGCCCAGTGGCTCGCGACTCTTACGGGCCGTGACAATCGCTTCCATGCTAAATGTCATGGTGGCCATTGTTCTACAGCACCCCCCTCACCCCTTGAGTTGCCCGTGCCACCCTAACTTTCCCTACTGAAGCACTGGCATTTATTCCCCACACCCTTACCTCCGTTAATGAAAAATGTAGGGCTCGGGATATTGATTATAGTTTTTACTCGTGTTTGCTACGGTGAAATATTTCAGAGTAATTCTGACGCAGTACAGGGAAAGTTTTGCAATTAAAAACTTCAATAAGTTTGACTCACATTTGAACCAAAGCTGAAATGGGCCATTGTAAGATATCTTCTCATAGCAATCTGACACGTAACAGATAAGTAATTCAAATTACTTTTTCCTTTAAAAACAGTTTTACGTAATAACTACTTTAGTTGCCTGATTCGAGGATGTCTGACTTTCAGACGAGTTAAAGGGTTCTCTGTTTTGATAGGTACTAAAAATGTAATGGAAGTTCTGAAGTCACGTTAATCATGTCTAATAACCTTTATTACCGACTTAAGTTAATTATGACAGTGAAATAGTGAATTTAGTGTGTTCAAGTGAAGTAAAAGTGGGGATGGGGGATGTTAACTTAATATGGCGGGGGCATCACGCCAATTTGTTCGAGACGAACCTCCAGTCTGCTTGAGTGCTGGCAATATCAGGGTTGCCCTCTTATTTTGATAATCTTTTAGTTGCGGGAGATAGGATTTAAACACACTGATTTTTCTTCCATTTGAAAATGATTTACGATATTTTTTAAAACTTTTTAAGTTTTAACTTAATTAAATAGTTTGCACGGGTTACATGAAAAATATACAATTGCTCAGAAAGTTACCTTCAACACATTAATTTTACGTGGTTGTGTTAATGTGCTAAAAATCGTTGGCAACCTTAAAACATACCTATTCTCGCTTGTGTTATCGAAGGAAATCGAGCTCACAGTAATTATAGATCGGTAAGATCTTTAGCTTAAAATGTGCACATACACGGAGACCGATAACATGCCTCACACACACATACACATAACACAGACGTATTTGTGTTGACGTCATGCACGCACACAGAGCAAGCGGCGACAACTTCATTAGGAAGCCATAAGGCGGCGTGAAGAGGCATCACACGATAGTCCTAAACGTACGCAGTAAATTGTTCACTCTACTAAGTTATGTACGTGCTTATGTTTACTTATTCGATCCGAAACTCACTAAAGGTTTTTATAACATACTGAGGACTCAATTATGGCAAAACTCACACATTGGTAAATTATACATTAGCATTGCAACAAATTGAATTCATAATTGATTGTAACAATATTGTTACAGTTTCACATCTCATTAAATTATGTGTTATAAAATGGAGCGCAGTATTACCATTACCGTCCAATGCCGCCTCATTATTTATTCATTTACGGAACAAAAACATTTGACTGCATTTGCAGACTGACTGTGTCAACATGAATATTTCTGCTCGAGAGCATTCTTTGCATCGTATTTTATGCGAGTGCTTGGTTTCGTCCATAAAAATCATAAAACGTAGTAAGGGCGGCCCCCATTTGTTCCAGTGTTTGCATACGATACAAACGAGTGAAGACAACGATGTCCTTTACAAAGATCGTTGGCCGTCGACAATAAAAGTGTATTTGCGAAGAAATTTATTAAGTGGAAGTGGACTGCTATTAGGGCGCGCCCCTGAGACTGCGTTCGTAGGTGTAGCGGAGCGCTGCGGCCTTGTTATTCCACCAATGATGATAATTCATATTTATTTTGTTGCGTCGACGCGTCCACCAACATAACTTGTCTCTCACTGTCGGTATCAGCCGCGGGTGTCGGCGCTCAGATAAATATTGTCAGCGGAAACGTTATTATTTAGTTCAGTTTTGTACTTTATTATAATTTATTTCTATAGAAAAGATAACCGATTAGAGTATTGTGTGTAGCTGTTTTGCGATAAGCTGTTTGTGCTGTTGCTCATTACGTACTGTAAATTATATACATTTATTTTTATGGCTGTATTAAGTGTTGAGGTATATCTTACGACATCGGAAATTATTTATTAATGTATTTCTAACACATATTTATCCGTGTGATTTAAAATTATATTTTATTTAACAATATTCAATTAAAACTAGATGTTTGCTAAGAAAATGAAATTAATATTACTTATATTGTTAACTACTTCGGGATTCAAGCTTGTGTATAGTTAACCAGTTTGTTAGTTTGAACTAAATGCAATCAGAAACTTCCGTAGCACGTTCGTAGCTCCGTAGCACTCGTAGCAATAGCAATATCATTCTAACTAAATATTATTTTAGTCATCACTTTAAACATTGATTTAAAAAAGAAGATGGTAAGAGTCAACTATTTCGTAAAATTGAATAAATATCATTATAAAAGTAACCTTTTAAGCAATTCGAATAATTGAAGGAACTTGATGGTAATAAAATAACCAATTACCTATAACGGTGCAAGTTCGAAGGTATTTCAAAGCAGTTTCGTCCAAAGAGGTTTAGTACGTAATTTGAATTTCCTTCGACGTTATCCATGAAGGTTGCTTCACTAATTCCAATATGTGATGGCGCCGACGCGTCGCCCTACTTGTTGCGCAGGCCACGCCGCTCAGTATTTACGTTCAAACAAAACAATATCGACTCTTTCGCTAAGCACACTCGATTGTTATGTCTCTATCTACATATTAGACGCTCTGTCGTTTAACACGTACCTAATATTAGTTTTCAGATGATTCTGTTATAGATGGCTTAGCGTGTAGCTTGGCAATATTCTTTTTACTGGAGCTAACAAAGCCTGATAAATCCCTAACTAACTATGTAAGTGTACCTAATAGGATAAATTTATGGCGTCCACCCACAAATGAACTTCTCGAATATTCGAGAAAGCACGTTAAGGGTAATAAAAGACGGTCGCTCGTGTGTAATTTGCGCCTTTGCTCAGCTCATCACGACCAGATTGAAATTCCTTTCGTAGCCCCACGTCGGCGGCTGGCTGGCGCCTGCCTCTACTTGTTGCGTTGTGAAACGTCATAACTACCCCTTACGTGAGGATATTATGCGATAGTTTGTTTTATTTGCGTCCCACTTATCAACCACTATCTACGTAATAGATAACGGGATCCCCTGTTGTTGGAATGTTGACATTCACTAACGAGTGATAACTTGTTTTGAATAGGCGGTCACCGCTCGACGTCATTTCGTAGGTAAATATTGTAAATAGCTCTGTAAACAGTTTCAGTCTAAGTTTAGTATTGATTTAGATTAATGTGTCTACAAAAAACAGAGATAAAGTAGCCTCGTCCACGCTTTGAAAGTTAAACTTTACAACTGAGTTTAGAAACAATCGCGCAAATGGAATTTTGGATTCTTTGTGTAACTGCATAGCGCATGCTGGGAGCTCTTGAAAAACTCACTGAAAAATGACTTGACAAACGTCTAACCTTTGATTTATCTAAACTAAGACAGCTTTGCAAAGTTATTACTAAGTTATTATTTGAGGCTTCGAGATACTCAATATATTGTTAAAGTTCTCTCTTTTATTGATGTCATTGAAAAAGTCTCACAGAATGATATGCTCAAACATAAGTCAAGTTCGAAAGCGTCTTCGCTATACAGAAAAAGCTCAAAGCTTTTTAAATTCAATAAGGCAAGTCGAGTCGTGAAGCCGTTCGTCGCTCCTATGTGAAGAAGTAAGTAAATGAACTACACGTCAAGTAAATAAAACCAATTTGCGTCGTCGAAGCTCCAATCAGCTACTGAGAAGTGGTGTTGCGAGGTCGTGCGAGTCGCGACAAACGTGACCGTCTGATTAATGGCGGAATGTTCACATGTTATTAATTAATTAGTTGCTACAAATTAATATTGTGAGGCTTGCAGTTGACGTGAGGCTGCATCGCGCCGTCGCCGACATGCGTCACCGCGTGATTGCGCTTTGCGTCACTGCACCGCCGTTTAATTAAAGAAGACTTACAGTTCGGCTGTGCATGTTACCTACAACGGCTATGAGTGAAGGCGTCGCCGAACGACTGAATCCTCACAAATGTGTTACCTTTTAAAGTAAAGCGTTCTTTGCATAAGTGTAAATAATTAGTTTTCTATTTGATTTTCAAGGAGCTAAGTTTTAGGTGGGACGCGAGACCTTTAATGTTTTGATTTTGTATTTCAAGCAAAAAATATAGAAAGGTTGGCTTTCTCGCAATATTGAAAACAGCAATAGTGCCAGCTAGAAGTATAAGCAAAAACATAAAAATAAAATTCTTTACGATACTCGAGATGGAAATCTCAGTATGTATGAACGAAAAACAGACATTCTTGAGGGCAACGAAGCCCCGAGCGGGCACTTAGCTTCGGCTATTAAGGGCGCTGTGACCGCCAGCGAGACGAAACGACGAAAACTATAAAACCGTTAAAGCAACGTTTCAGCAGCCGTAAAGAGCGTCGCAAGATCTGTTGACAATGTCGCCCCAACCCGCCATAAACCGTATGCACCCGGCGAAGCAGTAAAACTTAATGGCACTCTGATTAAACTTATCTCTGGGGCTAGCAAATCACGACCTCTAATAAGCGCTCATTCGCCAAATCCTACACTTTTTAGTAGTTGCATAGTATTAAAACGCTATGAACCGAGGATTCCGGGCGAATATGTCAAGTGTGGAGCTATGGCTTCTTGGCGCGGCGCCCGCCAGCTACCCGACATTGGTTTGTTGTCCTAATACGTTTACTTGTGCATCGTACAAATAGCTACACTAAATGCTTTAGGATGCTCTATAAATCGTGCGGTTTGTACACAACTAAAGCATTGTGTAGTTTTATTATTTGATTCATTAGCATACTATTTCCAAGTCTGTTTGCTTAAGTATAATTTGCATTTGTACTGCTTCAGACTTACCAAATATAGGGAAAGGTTTTAAGTTACACTAACGAATATAAAGTAACAAGTGTTTGGCTAGAGCCAAAGATAAGATCTCTCTAAGCGGGTAGACTAACGAGGCGTAACTTCAAAATACTTTCATTTAAAGTGAGCGCTCGCGATATCCAGTACAGACGTCTTTATGTATAAACTTGTATACTTAGCGACGACTGTATGATCACACTGAGACACAAAAAAGTGGAGATAGTGCGGGGTAATGCGGGGTCGCATAAAACGACTAGGACTCTCAAAACGCTTTACAAGTGCTGGAAGGATGTTATAAAGGTTTTACGATCGCGTTCCGTCAGAGAACGTTGCATTGGCCTTAATGGACGACCTAAGTGCATAGGGACATTCATGACAGCGGTAAAGCAGTAAGAAAACGTTTGCAATACGAATGGTTATACCACTAACGGTTCATTAAAGAGGAATAAACGTGACCGCAGTTGTCGGAATGTTTGTTACGTTCACAATTATGACCGACGCGGCCTGAGATGGCTCGCCTCATTGATAGTATTGTCGCTTTTGTTGGGAGCCAGGAACCAAGATACTGAGGCGAGTCCCTCAAAGTATCTTGATAATTTGTTGGGCAAAAAAGCTACGAATATTATTGCTTGCTAACATTTTACAGGCTTTTTCACATTTACTTATTGTTGAAAACTAACATTAAATGCGATGAGAAGCAGTTCTGTTACCAAAATGAACGATTAACGTTCGCTTAACATGTCCATTATGAATAAACTGAAATAAAACGCTAAACAAATAGTATGTTTAATAAAAGCTTTCGACGCGTTGCTCTCGACTCGACATTTGATTTACTTTGTGTTGAATGAAACGTCTATCTCGAGTGATTCATCACATTGAACAATAATGAGGGAGATTCAGTTCGGAAGTAAAACAAATCTACGTCATCGATTAGTAATTCGAGACTTTGGGGTTTATTCCATTTTTCCATTTACCAACGGCAAATGAGAATTTAATAGTTATGTAGCACGATCATGTTTCCATAAGTGGTTTTCATTGTAAATTGAACCATTATTCATATTATGCAAAATGTCACGATGATTATTCTAATACTTACTCTTTTTTATCAAGGACTGAAGTTTAAAACAATTTCCTATATTCTGGTAATTTTGTCGAAAACCTTTTTACGTTAAAATTGAATGCAAATTAAACCCTAAACCTTACCAATATACCCTAAATCAAATAGTTGAGTGATTTAATTCCCACAACCTTTTATTTAAACAATAGAGTGAATAACTATTAGATCGGATCGTAACTACTCAACCGCGTCCACTCGTAACTCTGCCCTTTCCAATCCAATTCCATAAAACACAGCGCTATTTCAAGTTTCAATCAACATGTCCCGGAATCGTTTTACTGGGTCATTGTACCAGGAACACAGAGAGTCGCAGGTGATGTAGGCTTTGTGTAGGGTGTGCTAGGCAATGGCTAGACAGACGTCGGCGTCGAGCTTGTTTTAGCGTCTGATCGATACGCGCGGCCCACCGCGCCCTACTTTGCTGCTGCCCACAACTCTATTTTCTTTTGCCCTTTATTTGAATACAACGATGAATGTATTATGAACAAACCCATTGCGATTACGTAGCTCATGTATTCTATGTAGTTGAAACAAAATAGTAATGGAAGATATTATGTTCAATAAATAATTCAACGTTTGCAAAAGGAATAGGAATCGCCCGATAAAATTCCAATGAACATTCTGAAAACAGGAGTAAAAGAAATTGAGCGTCGAAGGAATGTTGATGTATGTATAATTCTTCCTTTTAACGTTTTTTTTATTCAAGTAAAGAATCGTCTTGATTTTAAAGAGAGAATAAACACAACGGAAAGTTCCGTATAAAAAGGAAACCGACCACAACTTTATACGCCAAAAAACAAAGTGACAGAAGTCAGCGCTGTAATGCCGAGCTCAACAGCTAATTGCAAAGCATAGGAGCAAAGCTTGGCGCGGACATTATTAAGTAGGTACTATGAACCCTCCGCTTTGTAAACGGGAAAGTAGGTAGGAATCGCCCGCATTTTTGGCATACCTACTTGCGACAACCAGTCTAGAAAGTGTCGTTTGAGAATTTATGGTAAAATGTAAGACCCTGACAAATGAACTTTACGCAGTTCGACGGGACGTGATGCCAAAGACAATGTGAATGTAAAATAGATCCAACAACATAAATTCTCGTTTTCTGTAACATACTGAAACAAGCGTGAATGTGGAAATATATGAAAGCTATGCAAAAGAAAAGTGACTCCCATAAAGGCGACAAGAAACCGAAGTTTTGTAATAAAACGTATGAGGAAGCCCTTTACAGTAATCATTATATGAAGAGTCCTAACGCAGCAAGAATAAATTTGTCTTACTCAAACATGATTGCAAACGCGTTTTATAAACAAGTTCTTAAACCGAGCCCGGCATTGTATGGTGACTTGTGAGCGAGTTTAGTAATAGAATCATAAGTCGGTGGTTTCTCCACGCGTTGTGTGCAGTGTTTCTGCGCGTCTTGTAAAAGTTTTCCTTTACGAGAAAAACTTTTATAATTAAAGGACATCAAAGAACCGCCGCGATGGGGTTACACTTTGGATCGTTATTCAAAGAGGCTGTAACCGAGATAAGGGATCTTTTGGCGCCTTTTCAATGGAAGTTTATTTTATGAACTGTGACAAGATAAATTTGTTATTAATATACGTATAAATATTAAATATTGTTAAATGATTTTCGTGATTTTTTTTTAGTTTTATTTATTATACGTACTTTATAAGATACAAACCAGAACGGTCGTGTAGTAAGTACTCAATTGGCAAACGATCGACCTACGACGTTACTTAACAGCAAGCAAGATCAATAAAAGTGTTTGTATCATTCCCTTATCATTTACATTTTGCGTTACAAATAGCATCAGATAAACACGTCCTACACTACGGAACCGAGTAGGCATCGATAGAATCGGTACGTACATTCGAAACATCCGCTCGATGAATGCTAAAGACGTAATCGCAATGATAGCCTTACACTGATGCATTTGGACAATATCGTTACGTCTACATCAGTAGTGGAACAGTAATCAACTCCCCACTGGCGACTGCAGAGTAATTGATTGGTCTCAGACGCAGACAACAAAAGATAATACCGAGTCTCGTGGTAAATGGATTTGTCAACTGCTGCGCCAGTAATTAAATAAATACACTATTTGTTTCTTTTCTGTTGTACGGTTAGTTTACATGCTGACAAGTTTTATCAGCGGTCGCATGGCTTTTGTCTCGGCAAGTAAATTACGAATCTTAATTGTTCGCAGGATACCTCCTAGTGCTGTCTAGTTTAGTGAACTCTGCAGTTGTGAGCATCGAGTAATGAGGTACAGACCGCAAACAATGAACACCAGCGATACTTCATGTAGCCACTAGCCGTAATATATTTTAAACTTCACAAAAAATAACCAGCTATTTTTGGAAACTGGAACAAACCTATCATGGATGATGGAAAATTTATATAGATATACAGAAAACTGAGTGAAAGATTAATTAACCTTTCCGTTTTATATTTTCATCAAGAATATAAGGAAAACGGATACCTAAATACGTATTTTAACTTATTCGTTGCGAAATCAGTTTTTAAAGTTATATTTTCGGTTGTTACACAATTCACTCAAATCTCTGGCTTCATTCAGGGTTGTGTTTTTCAAGTTAGTAGAGTTAATAACAATTAGTAATCACCGACATGAAAATTCTAATTATAGATATTTATTTCCATGTTATAGAGATGGTAACGATATCAAATAGTAATACGGATCGCATTACATATAATTCTAGTAGGTTGGTTAGTTGGTCGGTGGGGGAAGGGGGAAGGACATCAATCACTGAAACCTTTTTGTCAAGTTGCCACTTCGACACGTTTCCCCAATGTTATGGTTAATTCAAGTCGGCGTAGTTCCAGCTTTTGATGTTTTAGGGTTGAACTAAACCTATATAATTATAATTAAGTAAATGTGGTTCTTTAGACATTTATTTTATTTACTTATATTAAAATTTTAACTCTTATTTATGATATTTGAGATGGGACTGTCACCAGGAGACCGATTAACTTTATAGTGGCTTTTTAATCGTTATTATATGCAAACAAAGCGTGATAATGCAGCGACACCCAGCGCCCGACGCCCACTGCCCGGCGCCCGGCGCCCCACCTGATCCCTTTATATGCTCTCTCAACCTTTAACTTTTTAAAAGACCTTCTCTGTCTACCGACAAACAATTTAACAGTATAACTTCGTCGAATAGACTTTTCGGAGGAGATTTGTTATTCACTCAAAAGTTTTAAGTGGCTGTGAAACATCGTTGTCAAAGAATTAAATAACTACTCGCTTTAAACGATTTGGTGCTTTAAAGTTGTTACATAAGGTGTATAATTGTGTGTAGTTTGTTCGCGAACAGTTGTTAGTCGACACGTCGATCTCGGAAGTTCCGCCGTCAGGTTGTGGTGAATCGAGTGTATTTCACTTGAAGGAATGTACGTGGATGTTTGTACTTGTCGCCGTTCGGGTTAGACAAACTTTAATACATGTAGTTTAAGCCTGCCTCACCGTATATGTAAAAAAGTCATAAATATTCTTGACGCAAGTTTAATTTCATATGAGCTTCTAGTAGATGTCATTTGATGAGTTCTCTCGGTACGAACACCAGACAGGCTTGTCCTTACATAATCATGAGTTCATTCAGAAAAGTTCTTCCCCTTTTCTTTGAACAAGTCTGCACTATCTGAAATATTACCAGTTCTATCAGACGGCTCAGCTTTAATCTATAAGAGCTTGGATTAAGTGGGATGAAGTAGAACAGTTATAAGTCTTGCCTGTTGGAAAAAAGGCGAGTAGTTTTTCAAAAATTGTATCCTCGCGTATGTTAGAGAGAAGGCTTAATTCTTCGTTATTAAGAAAGTCGATGTTCAATAAGAGCTGGGTGTAATAGCCCCCCGGCGCGCTGCCGGCCCCTCCATTAGGCGCGCGTGTTGCTGCGGAACCCTGCCGCTGCTCAGCGTGGCGCCACACACTACCCACTACTTTAACTATTTGCTTTTTCAGGGATAGTCATGGCAAATAAATGGTATTAGCGTATGATTAGGTATTATTTTGCAATTTCAAAATGAAACTGATGGCTACAAATATTATTTCGCAAACAACAATATTCGAATAAACAAACATCCAAATACGTGGAAACGTTCCGCAGTCAGTTCAGTTAGCTATTCTAAAATTTATCACGAAATACACGGTACGGTAACCGGTTACCCGGTAACGTAATCTGTGAAACGTAATATAATTTTATTGTAAAATTACAAAAAAACGGGCCACGTTACCGAGTGTCGGTGTAACTCGTTAGTTTCCACGGACACGGGATAATTGTGATAACCGCATTTATCCACGTCCGTGGAACTCTTGAATGTAAAACTTAATTGAGTTATTTTCTCCGTCAGCCGGCACGTCCCGACGTGTGTACCACTCTACCTGCAACGCGATCTAATACTGAATATTAAAATGGCAAAAAAAAGAACTTACACACTCTGTTTACAGGTGAACTGTATCGGTATTCCGGATTTCCGTTATTTTGATGACACGCACAGATCATTAAAAGATTAAAGATACTCTACTGAAGAGACATAAGGAGCATGCATGAGTATGAAGGCAGTGGCGACGGTATCAATGGCGAGTAGACTGCGCGACGGACGGTGAGTTAATGCAAAAATGCATAAGAAGATGGATTTTCATGCTCAAAGAATTCCATTCACAACGTGCCAGTGTCTGCTAGATTAAGAACTTTACTGCGATGAATAAAAGTTGGAATAGAACTCATTTTGAATTTTAATCGCATAATATTGGGTCGAGTCCTTAAAAGCTTTTTGTTGGCTGTAATGGCTACACAGAATATTGTGGAGAATTTTTGTATAACGGTGATATAATTATTCTGATTTATTATTGCAGCAACAATTGTTAATCTGTGTTATTTATTTGAAACGAATTTTGAAATAATGTTATAACTTCCATACAACCATCGTATTTATGAGTGTGCAGCCAAAAAAGAATAGCCATAAAAAACATTCCATCTCAGAAAATAACAGTAAAATCTTCGTAATGAGAAGGGTCTGTAAATTTCTAGCGCACACATAAGATCCACGAGTTTCTGTTTCCGACTGTGTGGCGTCTAATTACAAATGTTGAATGGAACTTTTTGTTCGGCCAGATTGTCGCGCCACCGAGTTATATTCACTTCAAATTGAATATTAAATTTCCATTGCAATACGAGGAATTTTAAATTCGTTAGCTGCACAGTTATTTGGATTGTTTTTACTGCACACTCTAATTTTACTAGCGAGCTTTCTGCATACCTGTTCGGAACAGAATATAAAATTTAATGTTCGGTATGAAATGATATCTACGCGTGTAACCCAACTTGCAAAACTGTATGTAAATACGTGGTAAGAGTATGCGATATGGTTATACGTATTATGTAATGCAAACACATAATATGAATGTGCTGAGCGCATGTACAGCTGCAGCTATTTCGGCATAATCCGCAGCATCCTATTTTGTGGCGGCTGCATAGCGTAATAATGTCAGCTATTCGGTGGGCTTCGTCAGCGCTCGGCTCTCGAGGCACTCGAGGCGGCTCGAGTCTCGGGCTCAAGGCTCGAGGTGGCTCGAGCCCGCGGCCTGAGAGTGCTGGCGCGGCGGAAGCGGGCCCTTACGTGCTTGTCGTCACGACACGCCGCCTTTGTCCACCCACTAGGCTTATTTGCTGAACAATGAAAAAGACGAAAGCCTCCGACATATTTCTGCAAAGCTTATGCGATGACTCGAAGGAAAAAGTTATTTATCGCGTAAAAAATATGCCATGATTATGAAATAATAGACGCCGTTTCCTGTCAGTTTCGAATTCATTGTATTGATTGATGAAAAGGCTATTATGAGATTCCGCCAGATTTTGGGAATTTTTCATTTTCGCTTAAAGGCGACTCTGCAATAAATCGATTTCGGGTCCAATTTATCAAGCGTTCTAAATACTTGTCTAAGGCAAGTCGTGTCTGTGAAATTGAGAGGAATATCGAACACGGTGGAAATTATTTTAACATTCTTACCGCATGACGTTCTAGAAGCGAGCGACAATTAAATTCAGCGGGTGTGAGCTCTAAGTGGGTACGTGTTCCTTTAAAATGTTATTAAGGTAGAATCTTGATTTGATTCCGAAGACTACAGACTACAGCGACAACATATATAATACGAAGCTTTATAATTTGCTGAGGGAAGTACATTTGAAGCGATCAACATTGATATTGGTGAGGTTTTTGTGATTAGATACGCGTTTCAATTTCTCAATTCAGTCGGTCCGTCGGAGCGCGTGAGCGATGCGCACGTCGAACTAGCGTGACAGCCGCCCCCTTGTGGCTTACACACACTGCTCCCTAACACCCAGTGTCGTATAAGAATCATCCTACACTATAATACATTGCAAAAAATCTTAACTTTCGTAGCTAAAATAAGCAAGAATTGAGTTATGATGGTGTAAGAAATTATTATCGTTCCACGGAGTCTTAATCTTTACCTGAAATACCAAATTAATAAGGTATCCGTAAACTGAGCTGCTGATAAATTATTTATCGAAGGTAGCTTGATATAAGTAATTTAGAATTCAGCTTTAGTGATTTGTTGGATAAACCTCACATGGAAAATCTTGACTTAGGTTTATTTTTAACAAAAAATCGATATGACAGTTACATTTTTATAGGGATGACTTTTCAAAGTTTATTTTTCAATGCAGTAGTTCCGTGCCCATATCAAAGGAGCTGTCATGAATTTATGAAAATAATGGCACGCGATCGGGTTTTCTACTACTGTCATTGTAGAATAACCACAGTCACGGAATACCTAAATATTGCTATTGAAATGTTTTATGTGAATATATGATTTGACTGCGATCTGCATTCGAGCCTTCAGTTATTTTTTAAAATGCGACGGATATTACCAACGTACCTGTATTCCGGTATCGGTATTTAAAATCATGTCAAATCAAGCGATTTTAGTATGGAGGATCGCGCAGGAGAGCCCTCGAAGCGGCCGAAGGGTCGGGAGTGCACTTGTGGCGAGCCCGTCACATTATTCGACCTACTTAGAGGCGGCAATAGACGCCGCGAGCCCGAGGTGTCACCCGGAGCCACCTACTTGATATTGTCGTGCGACGCGGACGACTCCTGTTCACATCCACGAGTATTTTTGTGTTTCTTTTGTGAACGCCACGAAATTATAAAAATCTGATAGCCGCTGTAAAGTTCTTCAACTTCAATTGAAAAGTGACGACGCTTTGTATATTTATTTTCACATTTTCCTATCTTCAATCATGGAATAAGGAATATGCTAAAATAAAGCAGATATCTACCTAATAATCGTAAGTCACAATACAAGTTACAAAATGTAACGTCTTCTACACGCCCACAGACGAGCTCTGCGTACATTTGTAAAGAGGGTATAATATTAAACGTAAGAAAATAAGGCTTCAACGAAAACGAATTGAAAAATTCAGTCGAGTGAATTACGGGATAGCTCCTAATGCCAAGATTAAGCAGGATTGCCTCTGCTTGAATATTTCCCTCTTTCTGTAAATAAAACACCCACATCTATTGGGTTGGTAAATTGAGAGCTCAGCAAGACAATTTACTTTTGTAATTTTCTTTTTGTATCAAAATCTGGTCAAGTATGTTGCGTTAGATGATAGGAGCGGTTCGATATCGGTCGGCGAGTGACAGCGGCGGCCATATTGGTCGCATAAATCAAGCGGGGCGGCGAAGTGACACCGCGCACCGTAAGCGATCGAGTGTCACCCGTCTAGAAATAAAAGCAAGAAAATTTTTCACTAGTTGAGCGGTTTACTCCGAGGCATGCGGTAGAATTTGTCTCGTCTGCTACCCATTTACTTGTTGTTTATGTTTTGTCTTCTAATTTGGGAGACTCGGTTACTTAACAACTTGGAACTTTGTTTATCTGCGTTTGTGCAAAATATTAAATGTTTTGTTTTAGTTGCACATCATTTTCTTCACTCATGCGCATACTATATATAATACGTACTGGATAGCTACTTCTGGTCTAAAGAAAAAACTAAATTTCGTACTTATAAATATCATTTTTAAGTTAAGTTTAACAAAACATGTTTTATAAAACATTTCGTTTAGTTTAATTTTCAGCATTTTTATGAATTCAGCAAAACTCAAAAACTCTACGCAACACTTATTTGCACAGTTTATAAGAAACAATCACGTTTGTTCGGCTTCTGCGCAACAGTTTGAAGTCCTTAAAATTGCTCATTTGTTTTTCGTTCTTTCTTTTAAATTCAAAAATAGAACCTTCGTAACGTTCTGCAAACAGAGTCTCCACAGACCTTGCTAGAGGTAAAATTGTAGAAGCGTACAGACAGGCACTTAGTTTTATTATATTAGTATAGATTACTAAATCAAGTCTAGCTGCATTAGCGATGGGAAAGGATATCGATACGCGCGCCGGCGTCGAGTTTCGCGCGGTTGCATGTTAGCCGCAAGTTATGCATTCCCAGTACATATTACTGTTACAAATCAACACACACGGGAATTTGTTGCTACTTATACTTGGAGTTAATATTATACTACAATGTCTTGGCTTAACATGATGATAACAAGTTCAAAGACAAAAGCTAATCGCGAGTTTAGAGACGAGAGGATATAGACTTTAGGGAATATAAACTAACTACAGTAGTGTAAAATTTAACCGATATTTTATATGTAGTTTTTAATACCCACCCAACTTAATAAATACATACAGATAAGCAATGCGCAATGGATGTAAATGAATGAATATTATTTTGTTGAAGGGTTTCTCCAACAGCCAAGCGGATGATGATTAATCACAAACACCGACATATTGCCATTTTAATACTAACATAAATAAGTAGGTATTTACTGAGTAATCGCATGGCATTATGTGACAAATGATATTGCAATAGATATTAGTCTAAGTAAAGGGCGAGCGGTGTCACTACATTGTATGTGGCTGCAAATGTTTCATGCGCTTCCCTCACGCGACTCTAAGGAGTGGTTCACAGAACGCTACTTACCGTAAACGTATGGTAGGTACCTTTCTACAAGTCCTTAGTAGTGATACTTCTTCTTGTATGTTCACTGCCCTTTTTGTTAGCTTTCGAAATATGTTGTGCGAACTAGATTAGGTAAAATCACTTATGATTTATCGTGGAACTGCTTTCGGCAATAAAGATAGATAATACATGTCTACAGAGTAAATAAATCACCTTGTATTGGCCGGTCCTATATTATATACTAAACGTTATTTATTACCAAAGAAATGAAACTTGTACAAAGCATATTATATCGATCACGGAGCTAAATGTTGACTTGTAAACTGAAGCAATGGGAAATAAAAAGCATTTCATATCGCACGTCGCGAGGCGTGACCGAATTTTCCATTCTCCGTGACACAGGCAACATTACCCTATCTCTTACTTTTATGTTAAACCAATTTCGTTCAGGGTAAAAATCAAAATAAACTCAATGTGTCTTTTATGTATAGTTTGGTAGACCGGACCAAGAATTCGGCAAACTTTTGAATAATAAAAACAACTCTACCGTACTTGATATCCAATATTTCAATAAAGCTCCAAGTTTTGGGTATGAGAAAATGGAGAGGCGAAAAATTACATTACGAAGGTCTAGCTGGGAGATATTGAGGTTCTCTTATCAGACGAGCGTGTAGGTAGACGCGAGATGTCGTACCAAGCGGCCAGATGGAGTTATTACATGAATAAAATCGCTCGTACGACTTTCATTTCGACATCTCTACTACAAATTGTATAGCGGGTATAAGTTTTAAGATATGCATCCGTACTTTGAGTTTTATATGAATCATAAAATAGAGTACCGACCTACATTTGTGAAATGCTAGATACATTATTTTATTAAATACTTGTTCATATTATTCAACACATTTTGTATACAATACATTAACAATGAAAAGCGACATCGAAACGACTTTTATACAAGACTAAATCCTTTAAGCGGCAAAGAATATTTTATTCCATCGTAAAAGATTCAATACAATAAAATCATATTCTAATTTGGTTATAGTCAACGATCAAACATTGAAGAGGACACGTGTACCGCTTTATTACTGAATCATAAACATATATTTTGATGAAGACACTCTTTCCATCTATTATCTTATTGAATATTGTAAAAGCCCTCGCGTAATTCGTAAAATATTCCACTCGCAGTTCCCTGAACGTTTAATATTGGATAAAATACACCCTAACGTTCGTCCGTATTCCCCCGTTGTTCATATCGGCATGTTATTCAGATTATACACGAATATTTCAATGCTTTCTACTAAATTACAGCTCACGAAACTCTTTTACTTAATGTCGTTCGTTGACTGGAGCGTGCCAGTGTGTACATCATGCTACGAGCGGAGCCGATATTCTGATGCAGGTTATGTATGACAATGTACTCTTATGTATTGGAATTATTACATTTAAGACTTGATTTATATGTTATATTTATTTGAATTTAACAAGTAAATGGATAAAATTGGAATCGTCAGTGTTAGTACAGCATGCTACAGTATGCTTAAGTATGTACAATTTTCACAGTAATTCATCTTATAAAAGTAGAATAATGATTAAAAGATACAAGGAGCATCAGCTAATGGTTTCCCTGAGCCACATTTTGTTCATAAGCGCGGAGTCCGCACACAACTTGCATACTGTTATTATAGACGAAAAATTGCAACACATTAGGCGGCTCCGTCTTAAATTGTAAGAGAATGGATTTCCTTGAGCAAATACGCCCGTTTCATTATTCTAAACAACGAATAAATTTACCGAGGGAAAACAAAACAATTGTATTCATTTTGAGCGACTGCGGTTGCTGCATTACTTGATCAAATTATTCATTCGTACTTTTTCTTTTCACTTCGCTTCTTACATTATTTTTGTTGAACGTTAAAAGAATATCACCCGCAGATCGATACACCAAAAAAACAAACCAATTAACCTTCTGATTGCGATGGCTATATAAAATAAAAATCGCGTCAAATGGCAACTGTCAGCATTTTGGACGAAACGGTGCCTTTTAATTAGATTCGAACCGGGCATAACCGGCTTACTCCAGCTTAGGCCGGTTCCGCGTAAACACGGCCGTGCCACTGCAAAAATGACCAACTAATTGGCTTAGAACATTGTGTTACGCAGTTTTCGTATCCAATATTCTGTGGAATGGTGCTCTGTAAAAAAGAGCATTTTTTTCTTGTTAGTCCGCTTTAGATACGCATTTACTGGTTTATCTGGGGTCGCTTTATTTAAGAACCGCGTTAAGTGGCTTTTAACAGTATTAAAATAGTACTCGGCTAAATACTTTTTAACGCTGTCCCGAAAGTCCATTAAATGGCAGAGGTTTGTGGCGAATACGGCAAGATGGCGTGTTGGCGTGATTGTCGCGGTGAGTCGAGTTCCGCTTGCCGGTGCTTGTGTGCCGGATGCGTTACGTCTCCCGCGTCTACCGGCTGTTTCCAACTCATCTTGTTTCTTTGTATGTACACTCGCCACGACACTCGCAAATTTTAGGGTTAAGTATTTTTCGCTCCCTTTACTCAGATAAGAACATAGTGGTGTGTAATAACCGCATCAAAAGGCTTTTACAGAGGACCCCCATATCTAACAGAATATTTGCTGAAACAATTTCAATTCTCACTTGTAATAAAACCAGCGCGCAAGCATAGGAGTGTTACAAAAAGTCAAAGCTCAACGAGCCTAAGTGGGTCTCAAAGAACCTCTATTCGGTGGGTATGTTAATTTAACGAGCGTTTATTAAGCAAATAGCCGAGAGTTGTGTAATGTAAATGAAAGTGTTGTTAGGTCGTCCTGGCGGAGCGATGCGCACGTTGTTACACACTCGGCTGCGCGGCTGTCGTCGCAGCTTCAGCTTCAAATACTTTTCATGTGTGTAAACAAAACGGTTCTTACGGGACCAACTTTACATCGCTTGATTTCCTCTCAATTAAATGCTTTTAACTCTGTGACATACCCCTAAAACTTTACGCTCGAATAACGCCTAAAGAATATGTGTTCTAAAATGTTAACAAGTAGATTTTGTTGACGTTCTTTTAAAGCGGTTATTTCAAGATCATAATCTTAACCCTGATAATTTATTTCACATTCGTATAAGGTTTCAATTTTAATCACAGTATAATATTACTATTAGAAATTGATAACATTGTGGGTCGTCTTTTCAAACGTAAACAGAGACACTTTAAAATATAGTGAAAACAAGAAGTGAAATACTCGTAATAACAGAGTGCTGCCTTAAAACATTTATAGTTTGAGCGCGGAACAAAGTCTAACTTCAGACCGTACTGTCAAGTTCTCAACGTAAGTAAAGAGTAAAGCTTCATCTCCACAATATCATTGTTTCAAGCACGTTGGAAAAAACTAGGAAAGCGGTGAGTGCCCCAGTTACTCCCGGTGCTACAGTTTCAACCGCAACTAGACACGAACTTAGTTTAGTCGAGTCACCTCAAGAAAGGTTTCGCGTGTATTAAGCCTATAACAAACTGTGAACTTCCACTACACAGCCTCTGCAGTAAATTTCGGGGTTTTATTGAGCCGTTTTTTCAGCCGGGTTTATGTGGAGACAACGTATGCTCTGCGACAGCACAATAAATTCGAATTTAAATAAAAATCCTTTTTGTTACTTTGGACTTTAACGGACCAGTATCAAACTTTATGCGGTGGAATTTAGCGAGCACTTAGTTGAACCTAATCAAAATTGCTTACTAATAATGCCTACACAATTAACGTAATTTGCGTGGCTCTCCCACGCTACTACAGATAATGGTTTTAATGTACCTTAAGTGAATTAATTGAAACAGGGCACCAAAAAGCTTCAGTAACTAACGCGCCGTACAGTGGGTAAAAAAGTTGAGTTGGTAATTCCAGTAAGGTCGGTGATACACAGGCTTATGTTTGAAATACAACGTGTGTAGCATTGTAGTAACTATTCATGTGAAGTTTGATATATGTCATGGCCACCCGGTACTTGTCGACGCTACGATTGTAACTACGGTTTCTCGATACAATTTTTTTTCATTGTATCTATTTATCCGGACTGACTGTTATTGTTATTTAAAAATAGCTTACTGCATGTAAAATAATACTACACGTCCAAAAGTATATCGATATGTATAAAGAATGTTAGTTATCGCACTATTATCCTACATTGTAAAATAAAAAGTTCTCTTCTCCTCCTGTCATTAAACGCCTTTTCAACGTAAACAGCACTTACAGAAACGACATTGACAAGTGACGAGTATTATTATCATTCGAGTATTCCGAGTAGTGACTGTTTGTTTGTGGTTTAAATAGAGCACAAAGCACGCTAGGCCATCGAGCCAGCCGCGGTGGCGCCTTACGCTTTAAATCTTTAATTACTACACGTTTATATGACCGGAACTATTTCCTGATGACGATAAAACAAGCACATACTGCTTGTAACTTAATCGCAGTGTGATATGCAGTGTTGGTAGGCCATTAAACAACGGGTATAACAGTTTTATTTCACGTTTTCTTGTTGATTGTTCGATGTTTTGTGGCGGTCCTTGTAGTGCTGTGTTTTAAAGAATGTATGTATGTAGTCTTACCTTTGTTAAATCTTGGAAGGTCCTGGACTTATGAAAATGAGATCAAATCATGTAGTGACTGAAAAAAAGTCACAAGTTTGCGTGACTATCTAAATGCAGAAAATGTTCTTAACATTTTATTTTAACATAAAATGTAGAGGTATTTTAATTTATAAGTTAAACCAACAGTTCTTATGCAAAATGAACGTTAATTTGTAGAATATATTTTTCCAATAAATCTTTAATTACTACTCGTTTTATTCCACTATTTCCCAGTGAATCGAATGTCGAAACAGGTTTCACCCGCTTCGTTTTCATAGATTACGCCGTATTATGTAACGTTTGGATTCCACGTATTTATTAAAAGCTCGGAAATACAGCTGTAGTTTACCTTTGAAATATTTACTTATTAACGCAGTCTAAAAATATATTTTCCGTGAAGGCAGGTAGGTATGCAGTTATTAACATTAATTAATGCTCAAATATGCAGAGAACGTAAATTGATATTGGTACCAGCGTGCGGAGCTAATGTCGAAGTTCAAGTAGTAGTAGGAATGTGGTAGTAATGTCAGTTTGTTCGGGAAGGCGAGGGCGGCCAGGGAGCGTATCGCTACCACAATAATTTACTCGATTACCCGCGTCGCGTGCCCGCTACCACTACAAATAATTCATACGACCCGTCTAGTAATGGCCTTTTAGCTGCCCGTCTAACTTCAAATGTAGTTACGTAGATGTGCTTACCAACTATTGCTATTAAAGTAGCCACTAAAACCTTCAATTTGTGCGCGTCATGTGTTGTCATTTGGGAAACAATTTGTAAAACTAACAATGTTTTTTATAATTTTAGCATAAGCCATTAATTTGTTTGAGTCCAATTTACTCTGGTTAACTTATAGATAGAACCATTCCATGCACTCACTCAAATATTGTTTTGCTTTTTATGTGGTGAAGGAATAGAAACAATATCTCTATGTACCTATTATATCTATCTTTTATATTATCCAGCATATTTTAAGAAAAACGAAGTCTGGGTAAAGTTAAGATGAAAAATACAAAAAACTTTGTACTAATAAAAAAGAGTGGAGGACGCAAAAGATGTGTGCAGAGATTCGGAGCAGGCGGCGCGACGCAAGGTTTTTTGTCTTTGCAAAGGATCTTTTATTAAGATATGTGTTTGTACGAAACATTGGACAAAAAGCTTGCTTTAATACAAGTTAAAAGAGAACTTCGTACGAGGGACTATTTAATATACGATAAAAGGCCTTTGGGGTAGTTCGTGAACAATTTATTATACCTACGTTAGAAATTTCATTCAGTATATTTTAGAGTCGTCCATATTTCAGTGAGGTGGTTTGTCCCACTAGGCGCATGCTTCGCCATCATAACTTAGAGCTATCAATTATTAATGTAAACGTTGTTGGTCGGAGGGCTCCACAATAATTTCAGTGTGGCATTGTAATTTAGCCGAGACTAGTCGTCAAGTTTCCTGGTCGGGACATGTTTAACTTCATTAAGCATAATACGAGCTCACAACATACTCGTTTAAGTCCAATCTAAGTTGTGTGAGCGGACGAGTTTACATGTGAATAAATTATTATCTTGCAGTCGGCAGAGTTGGTGTGAAACCTCGGGAACGTTGCAAACTCGATGCACGGAATGTCTTTGAATTTGTGTTGCTAGTTTAGATAGGTACCTATTTAGCACAATATCGTAACCGAGGCAAGCGTCTGATTTACTTCACTATTTTCAGTTAAACTTCAGTTGTTTGGTTGTCTATTTGTAAACTGTCTGTTCGAGCATGCGAAATAATTATTCTGTTAGTTTTTTCTAATAATAAGAACGTTCTGTAAAACCTAACTTTCGTTATTTTAATAGATATACGCTCGCCTCAACCATAACTTTTAAATATGTAGTACACACATTTACAATTATACAAAATATCCTTGATTAGAATTTGCAAGTTTTACTAGGGCAGTTACAAACTTCAGCGACACTACAACAGATATCCAATATTCATACATGTCAGTCGGTGTGCCAACAGCCTTATTTACTATGCCCGATTTCATAATAGCCAATTCAAACTACGTTATCTTATCTGTGGGCGAGCAGGCCCCTATGTTGTCTGTGGGACACTTCATACGGGCACAGATTCAAGCAAAGGCCAGTTCCATGCAACGCCTGTGTATTCTCATAAACAAATGTGATAATTAATTTATATGGTAACTATTTTTTTAATTTACACCACATTATATTACAAACTATATAGATAGTAAATAGGATACATGAAACACTACGCGAATTTGAATTTGAAATTCCCTAATAGCGTTATAACTTAAGTGTCGTAAGTTGATGCAGGCAATATTTTTCGGGAAATTAATGAAAATGCGAATAAGAGCGCAATATCAGCGTGGCACATACGCGTTCCCGTTGTGCACGAAGTTTGTCCGCCACTGAATAATTAACTTGCTAATGGCCAGATCGCAAATAAACTCCGAATTATTGCACTCAAACTTGCTCCGTTAGAACTATGAAACATGACTACGTTTAACAACAAACACTTTTTAAACTACTCATAGTAATATGCTGGCTTAATGGCTTTTTATACTACTTAACTGCTGTAGTAATATTTACTTCAGTCGTATTTAAATAAACTCAAGGTCTACGCAAACACGAGCGTAGCAAACTGCTACGCCGTAGCACACATGAGGATAAAATAAAAGTAACTCTGTCGTGTAGAATTATTAATGAAATATTTATGGATATAATAAATATTATTGTAAAATATTATATGGAGCCATATATTTCCTCGAGCAAGAAGCAAGTTTGTACAGCGATTGTCACGGCTCGCTGCGTAGACCATCTACGAAATAGTATTTTCTGTAAGCGGAGTAAAATTGGAACATGTTTTATTTTTTAAATGTTATCTGTGTCTGGAAAAATATTTTTATGTTGAAAATCTTTGCCTGTTCTTCATCAGAGCTCGCTATGTTAAGAACGATGTTTGTCTAGCATGATATGAATAGAATATGCTACAAACTTTTACTCTTATAAAAAATATATCAACACGTATAAAATCTCATTAAAAGTAAGTATATATTCTCGCAGTTCTAATTTAAAGTTACATATCAAAAATGGTTCATTCACATAATTTGGCAAATAGTTATCACGAAAAACGGCATAATATGAAATGTTATTAAAAGAGATAAGAGTAGCCGTTAATTTAAATAATAGTGCTGTCCATTAAACGTTAATAACGCTAAGATACTCGCTAAACGCATTGTCGGTCATGCCTCAGATCCAATCTGCCTGCATATTGTGTATTAGCTTACAGAGCCGCAGAGAGCGGAGTGTTCCAATATTATCGCATAATACCTTCAATTGAGATTGTTCAACCGCACACGATTTACATAAACTGTGTTCCCGGAGCACGTGCCGCTAAAACTGCACTGATTGCCGTGTACTAGCAACCGATAAAACTTTTATTTGAGCGCCAATTGAACGGATATGTTTTACACTTTTTGATGGTTTCCACGTCCATTGTAAGTAAGCGGTTTTATGGAACGACTTACGTTGTTTTCGAAGGATACTTACGATCCGTTTCAGTGTTGCTGACGACATTTTATGTTGAAGTTTGTGGAAATGTTTATTTTAAATGTAGGTTGACTATGGTTATTGAGGCTATCATTTTGGGTATTGATTATGTGAAAGTACGAGTTCAGGCGAATGGGTTTTGTGAAAGCTTGACGAGAATGTGACACACGAGAGCGCACGATACGCGCATTACGCTAGATTCTGCATTCAGCTGTAAAGTAAACTAATATGTTTGCAGGCAGGCTTTACGTCATGTATTTTAATGAGGTAGTTACATGTGAGTATCAGTGCCTTCCTCAAGCGTTATGATAACGTAACAATTTTCAAACCCACGCAACCGTGCAAGTTCTAGATCTTTATTGTTAAATATTTTTAACTGTAATTGTGATATATAAGGTACATATACCTAATATGCATAGACAATTGTCTTCTTCATCCTGTCAGGTACTTCAACTATCATGGTTAATGGTTTTGTTCGGCGCGCGTTCTAATTTAACAATCTAATTGGGTCACTCGCACACTTCCCCTTAAAACACTGAGCCCATACGTTTCGCCAGCAAATGGTCGATGTCTACAAAATTTGTAACAGTATTAAAAATGGTACTTGTTTTTGTACCGTCTTAGAGAATGATTTATTTATGAAGACAAAACTTGTTAACAATTTATGAATTAAGTTTTTTAATAAAATATATTTTTATTGTTTGTTTCCAAACTTAAAAATGTTGCAGACGTCGAGACGAGCGTCAGGTCGTATAGGAAATCTCCGGCGGTGGTCGTGGGTAATGGCCCAAGTTCGGCTAAGCCTCGGGAAGCCCCGGGACGTGTGAGGAATGCGCTCCCGCCCCGCCTTATTACATACGTGATTCTTATTTATATTATATTTGGAGCCGGCGGAGAACGCGTTTCCGATATCGTCAGGCGGATTAACGCATTGCCGCCTTTTAGTGCTCTTAGTACTCAACAACTTTGTAAGAACCTTACGGAGTTACGTGAACATTGTCGGAAAACACTTTTACGGTTATAAGTTTGTTTTATAATGTATTTGATGGCTCTAAAACGTTATAACAGCTAAGTACCAGATTTACGACGTATATCGTAAAAATAATATATTTTAGTTGTATCAAACGCATATAAATTCTGAGTACCAACATTCGTAGCGGAGGACCAGTATCGTTTTATTTACTTTAAAATATTACCTTTTTATATTTCCTCTAACATTTTATCCCCATTCATGGAGCACAAATCGATATAAAACATCCGGTAACAATATATCAAGTGTGAGAGGGACCTTTATAAAGTATTTTCGGTAGTGTCCTGCGGGCATGTTGGAGTTGTAAGAAAATCCGGGCGTCCCTGAGGGCCGGATGCACTGTTTCCGCCCGACCCGGTCCTGACAACTGCTCCTATATTTCTTACTACCAGTTATACCTTACAACAGATTAGAACTAATAAAGAAGTTACCAATACTAAGTGCTTGAGAGCTAATTTATGAATATGTGAGAATCTATGAATATTTATTATTTGAATTCTTGATCACAGTTTCTTTTAATGAAGTTTTTTTTTACCAGAGACTGCACCAGTACCTGCATATATCTTCAGTCCGCTAATTTAAAGTTGAAAAAAGTAACAACCATTTATTTTACAAATGTAATTGTTCAGAAAGAACGAAATAATAAGGACAAATTGCCCTTGTAGATCCGTCGTATCAATGGAGCGTATGTCAATGGTCCACAAAGTTTGATCGGTCGCCCCTGGACACCGGCCGCCATTGTCACAAATATCGTGCGACCGAGGCTCAAAGGATTAATTACGTCCTTACACTGATCGCTTTATATCGAAGCGTAATCAACAATTAAAGGCCATTAGTAAATACTTTTTGTACTGTTTTCCTCTATGGGTATTTTTTTCAGCCTTTAGATATAAGGTAATGTGGTTCCTTACCAGCTCAGCTAAGTAGGCAGATATGGTGTTGACAATGTACGTACCTGCAAGAAAAAAAAAACTTCGTTAAAATCATGTAACTAACATGTTCAAAATAGGCTTAGTTTGTAACGAACGTATATTTCCTACAAAAAACAAATCCGGCATTAATATTTCAAAATTACAATTATAAATTGCGCTACCCTATTCATTTTCATATCCATACATCATAATATTACTCGCGTTTATTCCAATTAAGGGCAGACGAAGATACATGTGTTTAGAAAAGTATAAAAACAACATAAATACAATTTAAGCTGCTTAATATCTGTCTAAATTATAACGGAGCGCAATTACTCAAAATTAATGGTGAAATTAATACTTTGACCGCTGTGTTAATTAAGAGCTTTATATTTACTGGTGAATTTGTAACACTGATGTTTTAATTACATTTATATAGCTAGGAATATGAAATCCAGTGTTCATTGACACGCGAAACACGATACTTTTCACAGGAAGCCGAATGTACTCCTAATGAAATATAGGGAAACACGACGGGCGCCCACATTTTATCTGATCTGATTTCAACATGGACACATTTAAATAACATTATGGATTTAATTTATCACGAACGTAGCCAGGTTCAAATCGAAATGCGAGAATTTTCCGTCACGTTATTAAAGAAGTCTGAAAGAAAATAATGATTCTGTAAGCTGCTCGGTAACAGAATAACAACAAGTGAAAGCTCTCTAGTCGGAAATCTGTTCATCGACTCGCTTCACAGGTTCATATTATTTTCCTTCTAAGAATATCTTTAAAGGAGACTGCCCGTTAATAGGTACACGCTGTGAATCCGTAAAAAGTTGCCTTTTGCATTACCACGGAGTTTCACACGAACCGAAATATTCCGGGCGTGTATTACAATTTACATAAACTCCAGCGTCATTCGAGATGTATTAAGGAGAATGACATTTTATGCTTTGATATGCGGTGGCGATGCAACAGAGCCGTGTGCTGGGAATAAAGTAGAATGGCGTGGAATACACCATTATCCCGCTTTTGTGTATGATGTTACGTGTGAAGTTGTTTTATGTTTTCCACAACAAAACATTTCTCGCTGATATTATTATTTGTTAAATAAAGCCATGAGCAAGTCTTAAATAAGAATGAATTTATAATTAAACCGAGAAAAGATAGCATTCCAAGGATCAATGTGGCATTCGAATATCTTCGCGAGAATTATTCGAGAAAACTTTTCGAAATGTTATCTTTCCTTCAGTACTTATGCCAGAAGTTTCACATTAAATTATTATTAGAATATTAATCTCAAATTATGAAATATACTTTGCAGTATTTTTATTACTGCTGCTATTTTAATATTGCTGAAAAGCCATAATAGAATTACAGTTTATTGAGTAGGATCTATCGTGCATGACTGACATCAAACAAACCGCAGTCTTTTGAGTCCGGTAATGCGATAGTTTCTTTGACATGATAACGACCCGCGTTCCCAGCTCATATCAACCGAATACATTATATTCTATTGACGTGCGATCTCGCTGCCACTGTTCACGGAACCAGGAAATATTGAAAATATAAAGCTGCTACTTATTTAGTCAGAAGTACCCGTGTAACCAAAATGTTCATTCACAATGACAAAAAGATCAACAATACAGCGTCAGGGGTCAGTAAATAAAATGTGAAAATAAAATAAACGCAAAATGTAATCCGAGTCCGCTGCCTGCAAACCGAGCCTAAGCTTTCCGAGAGATAAAAAACTTTTAATTGGAATTTTTTGTAGATTAAAACAATTATTACTGAGGAGTTTGTCAAAAAGTAACGTTAAAGAAAAATATGTTAAATGAGATACATTTCTCCAGTGAAGGTATAAAAATTAATTAATCTTTGAATTTTTAAAGAAGGATTATATTGTTTGTGCCCACTTTATGTCAATGAAGCACACGCTTTCATGGCGAGTTATTATTACATCACAAGATGACACTTTCCACTCCCGCTTTTTCACTGGATTATCGATATCAATGAGCTTTTGAGCGACGGATTAAATTATTCTGAATATCGATTAGGGATTTAAACTATGTGCACAATCCTGTAGCTGGAGGATCGCTATTGTCTTTCAGAATTGGTGAGTTCTGCCAACAATGAGCACTTTGTCGCGGCGCAGCGGTGCGTGCGGCGACTCATTCAGCGTACATTTTGTTCAACGCGTTATGTCACTGTCAAACATACTTCCATCGTTATACTAATGATTTTTTTAAACTAAATGCGACTGTAAAGCGATTTTCGATTAGGAACTATTTGCAAAACATGTGTTTGTTATGTGTTAAATGAAAATATGCCTGTGTACCTGTATCTAAACGTAATTTAAAGGACTTTTCTAGAGAATTCTTTCTATTTATCAGGAAGCAGAGAATATTAATTGTTGGAAAACGTTCATAATTTTAATGTGCAAGGTAGCGCTAACACTTATCACATTTAACTGAAATGAAGCTCTCTCAATAAAATGATTTAACGTTTGCATTTTACACAAGGACGATGTAAATTTAATGCGAACAAAGTAATTTAAAAAAGAGACGACGCGTTAAATCTAATTTACAGCGAACGAATCCTTAATCCTTAAGCAAACATCGCGGAGGGGAAAACTGACGCATTAGCCGCGTCAGTCATCAGCAGAATGAATCATTACTTGAAGAGTGCGCCAGTGGCTCGTGTCAAAGAGCCTGTAGCTCAAAGGTCCTCGTGCCCCTCCCCCGGCACCAGGCGGCAGCGCGGTCGCCGCGCACGCCCGCAAGGAAGGGCTGATTGAAGGGCCACTCTAAAACCTCGACCACCCGCTCGTTCGCTCGCATTCAAGGGTCGAATCCGGATTATAGGGCGCCAAAGTCTGCACCTTCATCAGATATGTATAAATTTGTTTGCAGATCGGCAATTGAGGCGCCCAAAATTGTACACTGTCTGTAATTTTGCTCCATTCAACGACTAAAATAAAACGGCTGTATGAGATTAAACTACCTTATCATAACCCCGGCGTTGTAAGGGTGTGCGAAATAATGCGCTGACGTGATTGAAAAGGCGATGTTGTTTTTGATCTTTTTCGAAATTCCGCAAAACAAATAGAAATGACATGACATCGTGTATTAGGCGGCATTCAGGACGGCAGCCGGGGCGTGGTAAGCTGTTTCCCTGGCACATACGTGTGCCTGCACACATCGATACCTTAAGGCGAAGTTGCCGTGTAAGTTATTATAAGAGAGGTGCGCCGAGGGAAATGAATGTCGAGTAGGGCGACCCGTTGTCATTCATATTAGCTGCGACGGCTTAAATTTGTAATCACACTGCGCCAATTCATGGCTGTTGCGGCATAACTGTGATGAAAGTAGGAAAAGTAAGCGCTGGCAGTAAAAAGTAAATACCGACGTTGATAAAATTGAACTGGAAGTGAGAAGAAAGCGTCGTGCTATACTGCGGGTCGTTACTTGCGAATAAAATTGGTATCCATTATGTTCCGTTTGATGGCACATTATTATTTCTGAAGGGATTATCGGTCGGACGCCGAGGTTGAAACCACTCACTTCAGCTGTAAATAGGAAAGTAGATCGGAAGCGATGGACTGGCACTAGATAACACATTTTAGTTGACTTAACCTCATCTTTTGTTTATGATTTTCAGAACATGTGCCTTGCAAAAATCGGATAATATTCTATCAGAAACCAAAAACGACCGACGAAAAATGTTGAAATGATATGATGAATAGACGTGTTTTTGAATTTTTCAAATCGCGGAGCATAAAGCTCAGCGGCGGAAGGACAGGCGCGCCCTAATAACACTCACGGATGACGAAGTCCGTCGTAACACAAAATGATTACACACATAAAGAACCTTATCTCTTTACATTCTACACTGGCATAAACCGGTTACAGTCGGGAGTAACCGTTCCGCAACCGCTCGAATGTTTACGCGAGTTTTACGCACCAATCTCGCCACCGACGTTCCCGCTAGAAATTGAAAACGGAATTATGATGAAATAAAAATGGCACACGAAATGCTCCGGTAGCGTGGTCGAGCGGCCGCTGGCAGGGGCGCGCCGCGGTGCAGCGCCTGCTGACTAGACAGCAGGAAATGTACCATGTGCCGCCGGATATCGGCGAATGTGTTCGAATTTTAAGTGAGCCGACGAAAATTGATTCTGCTCAATTTTACGTAAACATGACGAGTGGATGCATTGATTGAACTAAATCCGGATTGCATTCGCACCCCGTCCGCTCGACGTAGCCGCCGGTTACGAGCGCCGCTCGGCGAATACAGATAGTCTACGAGCCCAATCTCATGTCAGATGTAAGTATCGTACATTTACGAATTTGTACCACCGAAATAGCCGAGGAAACGTTTAATTATACAACATGCTTGACTTTCAATATGCACCGCACTACCTGCGCCTGGAATGCGGTAGAAATATTTTGAATATCTGCGTAGCCTCAATCACGACCCCAAATCACGGGAAAGCATAACTTGCGTAGGTACATTACAATATCTATATCTTTGTCAGGTATACAACGTATTAATTAATATGCTTTATACCTACTGAGTGAATTTTACAATGAATGTGAAAAGAGAACCGTAACCGATATTACCGGTTTTAAGACAGGTATTCGAGACTTCTTATGAATTAAGCGTAGGTGAATACAACAAGACTCGATTAAGTAACATTAATAAACCAAACAGTTTCTTATTCTGCACTCAATTTGAACGGAAAACAAGTAAAATCTAAATGCCTGACCTTTCTAGGCGACGCGATAAAAGATGATGATGTTTCATGAAACAAATTGCATGTAAAGCTCCGATATAAATGTGTTTTTAATTATCACGGAGCGGATGAAAATGAATGTAATTTGATCTGCAAACGGAGCATTTTAGCCTTTATGTCAGCTCTCTGTATTTAAATAGAACAATTAAAAGCGGTCAAGCGTTCTACGTAAACATTTTTACGTCCGCCTGTTCAGTGCTGTTAGGGCGGCGGCGAATTTGCATTTTGCACCGAGTCGCGCTTGCATCTGATTCCGCACTTCATCGCAACCTGGCAATTAGCAAGGAATCAGTCGCCTGGATTTATTGATATACGACCCATCTTAATTAACACTGCGTTTTATTCAGCATTTGTTGTTGTAAACTGGTCATTTAGCGGGCGCGTGCAAATAATGCCGTCGAATTCCTTTTGTTTAGGGCGTTACGTTGTACTTTCTGTTTGTGTTAACTATGGTGTAGCTACGTATCCTTCATTATTTTACACTCAGCTCTGCAATTGACAAGCTGTGGTTGCAAGTTGTTGACGTATGTATTAGTCTGAAAGTCATATGTCTGAATGGCCCTGATAAAAGTTTCGCTAGTTTCAATTCCCGTGCGGTCAGCAAAAAATTCTGTCGGTCCGCTGTGTGTGTAACTTGGTCGTCTTTTTGTGAACGGGCAGTTCTACCTGACTAGAGGCTGCGAAATACTAGTCCCTTCAAATACTTGTATTTTTTTCTGCAAAAACAATGGCTTTACCTGTAGACTCAACTATTGGAGTGAATCTATCGCACCGTAGAGAACTACTGAAACTATGAATTACTCGGTCTGCGTTTTTTGTGAAATACTTTTAAACATGAAGCTTTACGGTAAATTCTGAAACGGTTGCATGGGGATACATAGGATAAAATAATATTAAGAAAAGATAGCATTTAAGAGAAACCCAAAAGATTGGGAACAAATACTTACCCGTGTAACCCACGTATTTCATTGAACACTAATTTAGATCGTTAGAGAAAGGTCGCGAGACACATGAATTCTATTACCGAACCACTTATCCGTGTAAAACGTCACGTTTGCGTTAACGGTAAACTCAATTGCGCCGGAGTGAGGTGCACTCCCTCGCTGACGTGAATGTGTGATGCTAGGGGCTAAAATATTGAACTAGCTCAGTCCGTAGGTAAACATTTTTGATTGAGCCCGTACCAGCAACATTTTCTTCGGAATCGTTGAAAGTATTCCTCCGCATTTGCATTTACCTTTGCTACGAAAAATAAACTTGAATCGATTATGTATTTTTGGAGGGGCCTATGAGGACGCCTTATAAGTTCTGTGTAGATATGTGTTTTTAGATGCTTGTCTTATTGCGGTTGTCTCGGGGGGAACGTGAAGCGCTTAAGAAATTGATGGGATTATACATTGCTACACAACGATAACTGAGGCTTGGTATGTTTTCCTGAATCATAGGATTTTGTGTTACAACATTAAATCCTTCTGGGAAAAGTCAGATGATTTATTGTAAAATCGGAATGAAAGAAGCCCCAGTAGAATAAGTAAATGAAATATGTACACTGAAAAAAGTATTTTACAAAACTAGTTGAGTTAATTCACAAATAACCAAACCTTGATAAAAGACAAACGAATTTCATTTACGTATTGATCAACTGCTTCTGTTGCATTTTACAAAAATATTTTTGTTATTTGAGTTGGTTATAAGCTACAAAATTTTATGTTATCCAATACAAAATTCGGTTTCGGCACTTTGCAACATAATATGTTTTGCTATACTCTACACACTTGTGACTTTACAGTTGACCCAACTAAAACTATTTTTTTAATGAATAGTTGCTGTTTTTCAAGTCTGCTATATTAGTTTGCTACCAGCTAAATAGTATTGTTGAGATTTGTTTTGCAAAGTTACTAAAAATAAACAAAAAATTTGGCTGAGATCAACTAATATTGATTATGTTGGTTTTAGAATATTTTTGGTTATCAGTAATACAGCAATATAATAGGTGGTGAATAAAGTTATGCTGCGCATAACAAAACGTTTTGGTTACATCAAACACTAACGGTCAGTCCTGTAGAAACCTGTTCTTCTCGTGTTGCGTTGCGAGTAGGTACTTGCGAGGCGAGTGTAGGTTAGGTAGTGGATGTGTGTCTGTTGTGCAATGTGCATCGTCTATGGCGAGCGGGAAAGCCGGCGTTTTCGATTTTATGCATGAATCATATATCATCAAGCAACGTCAAGAAGATTTCAAGAATGGAGCCGCCGCCGCTAGACGAGGCGGCAGAGAAAACGATCTCGGATTATCTGCGGTCTTGGAAGCTTACATTCCAAAATTTTTGGGTGAGTGTTTTTCACTTCTATTTCTTACATAATTAGGACAATAGGTAGTGTTTCATTCGTTAAATCACTATTTTAAACAGGGCATTTCCCGTTAGATGCACTTTTGCATTCTTCTTAGATGCGTAGTGCTACTTTGCCGAAAAGTAGAAAAGCAAGCACCATACTACTACACATCAGGGTGTCGCACAAGGCGACTGATGTCAAGGTTTACCGCCTAATAGGTACCTTCGTAGGCCAGGAAACGGGTAGCAGCGTTTTCTTCCAAACATGAAGATTATGACAGATTCTGCAGTATTGGAGAACGCATATATGTTCAGCAATGGACTGTTATGAGCTATTGTTTGACTATTTATGCAGGTCTTTTGCTTTCCTAGTGTATGATATTATTAACTGCATACCTACCACACCCAAAGATGAACCACTGACCCCCGCACCTACATAACCTAGGGCCTGTCCTCTCCCAACCAACTCTTATTTTTATTAAGAAAAGTCCCGTGGTACTAGTAAACAAGCTGACTAACTGACTTAGTGCGGAGATAAAAAGACTAAACTTATCCATATTATTTCAGAAGAATCCATTGATGTGGAGACTCTCCAAATGTTGTCAGAGGCTGACCTGAAAGACTTAGTGCCAATTATTGGACACCGGGCTAAGCTGACGACACAAATCAAACTTTTGACCAATATAATGTCAAATGCTTTTGAGAACACTGTAAGTAATAATAACAATAATTAATACTTAATTAGTCATTTAAATCTACACTAATATTATAAAGCGAAAAGATTTGTATTTCTGTGTGTATGTATGTTTGTAATGAATAAACTCAAAAACTACTGCACCAATTTCAAAAATCCTTTTATAATTAGAAAGCTACATTTACCCTGAGTAACATAGGCTATAGTTTATCTCCATAGTACGGGAACGGGAACTACACGGGTGAAATCGCGTGACATTTGCTAGTTAACATTAAAATATTTAATAAAAACATGTATATATGTTATAATTCGTGTATGTATGTTAGTAATGATTACTTTTTAATTTCATTACTGTCTCTGTGGTCTAGTGATTTGGGGCTTTGGCACCTGATCCAGAGGTTGTGGAATTGAATCCCATGGAAAATACTTAGAGCATGAAAGTCATTTTGTGAAGTTGTTCCCAGTTTGATTAGGATAATGCAGGCCGAACCAAATCCAGGGTTGTTGTCTGTCCAGTAGGTTATCCTGTGCTTTGGAAGGCATGTTCAGCCATCAGTCCCTGTCACTGTCTCGGACAGTGGTCGTCATATAAAACTATGTTAGAGTTTGATCAGGTTATTATTTTATATTTCAGTGTACTAATACTACTCCGGACTCAAACAACCAAATAATGCTGTATACAGTGGAAGATTTGCCAGTTATACAGACATTACCTGATGAAAAATGGAAATGATCGAATATTAAATACTATTTTGGTGTATGTAGCTAAGTTTGGCTAGTATAGTGTGCTAGCTCTTTGTCTGAATTAATTATAAGTTCCTACTAAAATTAATTGATTTGATACTTAATAAATAAATATAATTGTAAAAAACAAAGTTGTTTTTCTTATTCTATCTCAAGTTTGTAACCGAAATGAATACCATAGTAGGTAAGATTTGGGGAAGTATATATCTTGCTAAAACTTCTAGGTAGGTAAATGAAAATCTACAAGAAAAAAAAAACACTTCAGGCTGATGCTACAGGGTAGCCCGCGAAATTCAAATTTTCTTACGTTTTTTTGCAATTTGAAGTGCTAGGTTGTATGTTGATTAAAATATTGTTCGCGATTGTAAGACGTATGTAGTTACAGAACTAATAATCATCAAAAGATTTTTTCAAATTCAAAGTCATTGCTAGACCTTTTAGAACTTGGAGGATTGTACTGATGCTTTTGATGATTATTAGTTCTGTAACTACATACGTCTTACAATCGCGAACAATATTTTAATCAACATACAACCTAGCACTGGCCTGCAAATTGCAAAAAAACGAAAATTTGAATTTCGCGGGCTGATCGGAGCAGTCACTCTAACTAAAAAGTTATGTTACTTTTAACCGAAAAGTTCAGTTACAAATAACAAAATAGTTTGGTTACAATAATATTATAGTGATGTTACTAATAACTGAACTATACCACACCCATGACCAAGTTTTAACCAAACGGATTTGTACGCGCTAACAATAAAATGTGGCTATTTTTACATAACACTTTTGTTTTATAATACACATATTAAGTTATTTATTCTAGAACACTTTGGTACAACGTGAATAATAAATTTGTTAAGAAGTTATCATTTTTGTCGAGCTACTAATAACAGATCTCTAATAACAAAACTGAATTTGTCTAATAAGAACTATAGTTATGTAGTCACTATTTTTATGTAACAGGTTACTCAATTGTTTGTTATTTGTTACTCAAAACTTTTTTCAGTGTATTTACTAGAATTTATTGACGATAACAACTTAGTATGTTAACTTAAAGAATTATTATTATTGTAAGAGGTTGTCTAAATTTGGAAATTCCATTTAAAACTTTAACGTTTTACCACTCAAAAACATAATTTCATATTGTAATCAAATGATATTATTGTACAATTAAGTAGGTACACCTGCAATGCATTAGCTTTGAATACACATAACGTTAATAGACAATTCCCAGTAACAACAAAATCATACTTTTGTTGTATATACAAATACAGCGGTAATTTTCATAATTGAAAGGAAAACCGTTTCCATTAGTTATTTAGAAATAGCGCTCCTTGATATTGTACAGCTTTAACCGTTATTATTAAATTGTTAGCCGCGGTCGTTACACAACAAATTGACAGGGACTGAATAAAACAGTAGTTCGCATTCAATTAAAATGGATACCCCAACAATTACATTGTATTCAATTTGTTTAAAACTTTACGTTCATTCAAACGACGTACATCTGTTTAAGATAATTCGCGAACGCCAGCAAAATTCAGTATCAAAGCGGCAATTAAACGGAACATTAAAAGTGAAACGGAACCTCCACCTTTAATTACAGCGACTGCTTTCTTTCCTTATCGCAATTTTATTACAATGACAATACGCAGGAGCACGCCTATTAAATTATTTGTGCGCCAGTCTAACCTCTGCGGCGGCGTTAAGCCAAAATTACTTATTGTACAAAAAACATTGTCAGTAAATGGTGTCAAATCATCCTTGTTTACCGGAGCGGCCGAGCCGGGTGCCGCATAAATCATAATATTCCTAACGAGTGTAAGACGTTGCAAGGGTACTGACGGCTTTCCCAACGTTTCCTCTATAATTCAAATGCGGCCTCCTCGTTCTCAGCGGAAAAGTTGAGCTTTCCGCACATTTTAAAATGTGGCGGATACATCACGTATGTGTAGCGTACTGTCCTCATATATCCCGACGTGTTCCACGCTTTCTAAATAATATTTGGAGCTTACAATTTTTATTTGGATCTTTTTTATAAGAATTTTTATTTGCTATTCTGCAAATGTGGTTAGATAACTATACCTACTTGAAAACTTATTAATAGTAATAATGCCTTTTAAAATCTTTTTTTCTTCCCCTTTAGAACTGCGCTACATACACCATATGTAATAAAATACTTAGCAGCGATATAGCAGTGAATATTTCCAGCAGTACGCGGCGCTACATTTTTGGGCTTAAGGAACAAAACGTGGCACAGTCGGATTATGAATAATAGCAGAGTATGAGCCCACTCGGCACATGATATACAGTACTTTTACGTACACCTATATTGTCCTTGGTTACACGTATCTAAAATTCATGCTCTAAATACAGAGCCGCGCGGTTGAGTACACACTTGGTGGTATTTTATTGCCAACCACACGAAAGCAATCTTGAGCACGGTGTGCCACAACTTTTTAATTTTTTTGAGATCTTACTCCAAAAATGTACGTAAAAATATCAACCGCCAAAGTATCCCCGTGCATCTCGGGGGTTGAAGTGCTTACGTTTTTAGATTTTCCTTTACATTTTCTTACATACCGGTGCAATTTCACTCTGATATTATCTTTTCATTTAAGAACTGCATTGAAGTATAAGTATGAACGCTATAACCCTTAAGGTACCTATTTCAAATGCATTTTCATGTACCATCTCATAAACCCGTCAATATTATACGGTAGTTATGAAGTTATACGACAAATGTTTCCCGAAACAACGATAAGCCCAATCGGAAGACAGCGGACTGCTAATTCATTAATGGCTCAGTTAACGAATAAGTGTTTTAGCGGAAATAAGATCGTTCGGAACAGACGCGAGACGTTTTAAAACAATGCGCATCATTCAAATATCCCATTAAATCGTGCGATTTAGCTCCGAAGAGCGGGTTCGGGTAAATTAAGCAAATTAAGAGCTCGCTCCTGAGACAGTAATTACTGCGCGTCTGTACTTGGCCATCGACCAAGTACGCTGCCTACTTATACTACATCCTGCTCGATTTATGAACGACTCGATTCGCCCGATTTTCAAACGTAACTCGATTGGTTCAAACCCCATGGGATCGCTATGGATTATGAATGTTATCGTAGGCGAGAGCTGCACCGACGCTGAACAATTTTTGTCTCGACTACGGCTTAGGATTTTATGAGAGACTTTTAATGATGAGATTATCCCAACTGAGCAATGAACTGATTAAGGTTTCAGATAATAACTTTTATTATGATAGGTACCCTTATAAATTAATTCAGCCGCGTCTTCATCGATTGAAGCTATTTATAAACTCAAATATCGATCATATCCAGCGAAACTTATGCAACGTAACATATAAACAAACGCAAGTATCAAGGCCTTTCCTCAGTCGTCTCCTGTAAAATACAACTTAACAAGTTTCAAATAAGTCTAATTGAAAAGTTTGTTAACATTCTTGAGTATTTGGCTGGAACCTGGAACTGCGGCCAACTTTCCGTCGGTTCAACGGCGATCACAACTCGTCGAAGTAATGAAAGCTGCGTCAAAATAGAAGAAAAAGTGTCAAAATGCCACGTTATCAAGTGAAACAGCTGTAGTGCAGGCGCGTGGGCGGGCGGCGGCGCGCTGAGCCTATCGACTCGCCGCCCTCGCGCGTGCACTCACTCACCTCAAGGTCACCGCTGCCGACCATCGCCCGCGAGCCGCCCGAGCCCTACTCGCAACCCCGCCGCGCCACCCTCCTTACATTTCGACTACCCACTTTAAAAATTTAAAGTATTCCTCGTCCTTCCGGCACATTTTCCCGGGTGAGGGCGACCGGCGCCCGAGGCGTCCCTGAGAAAACTGTCGGACGTCGCCGGTCCTCGTCGGGTTATATAGGCGGCGGCGGGGCGGGGCGTCGGCGCGAGTTGCGCCGTCGATTCGCGAACTCGATAAATAAATTAATTAAAAGTGCAAGTGAGTGATCGCCCGCGTGCAGTCGACCTGCGAACTCGTCTAGAGCTTCCCCTTAATTGGAATTTCAGACCCACCGGATACTTGGCCGAGGCACGGATTGTTTTCCAGTCCAGGATTTACGAGCCACTCGTACGAGGTCTCCAAACGTGGCGTTTGAACGAGCTCAGCCGAGATTGAACCTGATTTATATCGTCCTGTAAAACAACCTCATGTCTAACAGTGTCTCAATTTGCTCACGACAAAGATGTATTGCAGAAAAGTAGTTCTAAGATTTACAACACAAATAGCGAGAACATCAAAACCTTATTGGTTCTTAAAGCCAAAGCAATTAACGAATCACTATAAGTTTAAGCCAACGAGTCTACCCGACTGAATTAAGTGGCACGTACATTATAGCCACTGTAAATAGTTTCGAATCCAAACCTAAAGTTGTACTTCTTATTTGTACGGACTTACACCCCCAGCTACATAAAAGTGACATAACAAAACCATACTTGTACCTAACCAGAGTACAAAAACCAGACACCGCTGTAAGAACTACGACAAGTAATAGAAAAAAGCAAATGGATCTGTGTGGGCAGTAACGGAGTTAATCACTTCGTTACTGCTGGTAGTAACTTGAACCCTTCAGGTTCGAAGAAAAGCTGATTGCGGCCGTGGTGACGTCACGCGGCGAATATCCCGGAGTGCAACTTACCTACGAGTACTACACAACTTCAGAACGAATATCTCGCTCCCGTTGTCTGTTTATAAGTGTAAGAATCTCGGGTGTTTCGGGAAAATTCTTTTTTCTTTTCGGTTTATTTGAGGTTTTCAGTTTGTTCTTGATGAATTAAATAGAAATGTCCATATATGCATTCGGAAAATTTGCACTGAATATTATACTTAATTTGAACTTCTACGTCTACGTCATTTTTAATTTTGCAATCATCATCCATTATATATTTCTGTATAACATAAGTAACTACTGCCATGTGTAGTGGACGCAAGCGCGACTGAAGGCCCTGGGGTTCGATCCCCGTTTCCCGAATTACAAGTGTTATTGGGTATTTCCATTAGGAAATTCACATTAGCAGCCCGGATTGGATTCTTCTTCGGCTTTGGCCCGTTTGCATGAGGTCCTCAAATTATAACGCATCTGAATCGTACATGCATTAGGTATGTGGTCACGTTTATATAAGACCTTCATGAAGAATAACCAAACTTATCATATTTTCGTTTACCCAGCAACTAACGGTATCTAAAGCATTTACTTTTATATATAATGTTAATGTTTACTTACATATATGTAGATAACATTTCCGATTTTAGAACGGATAAAATGACGGAATGGTGTCCAAAAACTTTGCTCCTTATTTATTTGCTAATATTACCTATTCACACTAGCATTTATGAAAAAAGACTCTTGCAAGTGAGCAAAGTGACCACGCTGTGCCAATATTCTCCCTGTTATACCTATGTAGAATAAAACGTCGGGTGTCACATAGTGAACCCTCTAGCACTTTATTCCCGTTTATTCAGAGAACTAGCTATATCAGTCTCAGGGTAAAATTAACTCCAGATTTCTAGAAACATTAACTTAATACAATGAAAGCTTTATTATGGGATGTTGAAAATTTAATTTTAGCGATGGAGAAATAAGGATAGATAAACAGGAATATCAGTTTTCTAAGAAAAAATCTCTATAAATAGTTTCTCTATCATAAATAGACTTAGGATCGATGGATTAAAAGGATCCTTCTGATGATGAAAAGATGAAAATTAACCATGAAAGTTACTTATTTATGACTAGCTGATTTCCCGCGGTTACACTCGCGTCCGATGGAAAGTACTGCCCGTACTTACCTGATTAAAATATAGCCTATGTTACTCAGAAATAGTGTAGCTACCCAATAGTGTCAAATTTTGCAAATCGGTTTAGTACTTTCAAGCAAATAAACGAAAAAATATTTCCTCTTTATTATAGTAGTATTGCAATGACCAGATTTATATTTCTAACCGAACCTCACAAAACAAAAGCCACACAATTTGACGTCCATAGTGTTAATTTAATCGCGTTATGACGTCATATGAACACCCTGAACATCGGCTGACCTGTTGTCTATGGATATTACTACACATATACCTACGCCAATATACGTTCCAACATTTACTACATATGTATACCAATGTACGTACTAACATTTACTTCATATGTATACATATTTATGTGTAGGTATACATACCTACATGTAGGATACCTAAGTATGTATATAGTGGGTTATGAGGCATTAGGAGTTCCAGGAAGTTACAAACCTACTTATAGATAGGTAATGTGACGTAGATAGTTTATAGTTCTGGTGGTACATAATAATATGGTATCTATGTTTGGTACCGGTTGTGTGTTATGTACCTACTAGCTAATACATACAATGTTATGACAATTGGATACCTTTAATGCATTAGCCACATTTTGAAATTTTTTGAAAAAAAGTGGAGTTTAAACAGATCTACTTATGCTTTACGAGTACTAATAGTTACAGTCTACTGTTGGATACCTCCAATCCATCTCAAGACATACAGAAAAACCGGCCAAGTGCGAGTCGGACTCGTGCACGAAGGGTTCCGTAAATTACAGTTAAATCAACCTATCTCAAAAACTATAAGAGATACTTTGATCAAACCAAAAATCGTTGAAAGAGTTAATTAGCATGCATCACCTCTATTTTTTTTAGAATTTTATACCCCGTAGTTATAAAAATAGAGGGGGGGGGACATACTTTTTACGACTTTGAGAGCTGATATCTCAAAAACCGTTCACTTTAAGAAAAATGTTTTTTAGAAAACTTTATATCATTTTAAAAGACCTTTCCATTGATACCCCACACGGGTATGTACATCGAAAAAAAAAATTTCATCCTTCAGTTACATGTATGGGGGGCCCCACCCCCAATTCTTTTTTTTACTATTTAGTGTCATATTTTTGTAGCGGTTCATACAACACATATTCCCATCAAATTTCATCACTGTAGTACTTATAGTTTCCGAGTAAATCGGCTGTGACAGACGGACAGACGGACAGACGGACAGACGGACAGACGGACAGACGGACATGACGAAACTATAAGGGTTCCGTTTTTGCCATTTTGGCTACGGAACCCTAAAAAAAGGGTTCTAAATATAATTAATTTATTTTTAAACTAAGTATTGAATAACACCTAACACTAAAGGATCTATCTACCTATTTGATTTTTGGAGGCCACGCCAACTTCCCATTAATAGCGGTATCATCACAATTATAAAAACAATGGAAGTTATAAATAAGTTTAACACCGAATTTGCCTTAATACCGGATCTCATCGTGGGTACGTGACAAATTAGTTATTTCGTTCCATTTAATTAATACTTCATGGTGATTGATTTCATAGTGAAATAATTTGCATTGTTATCATTTTAGAAAACCAAATATTAATCAATCGTTTGATCTTAGTATTTTATGCATTAGAAAAAAAGTTGTTTTGTTATTCTAACACAAGTATTGTTTTCCTCACTTTTTTAAATAAAATCTAACAGTGACTGATACACATAAAAATAACTACCCGGCATGAATACACTTAATTGGCTTATAGGTACCTACGTGACTTGGTTTCCGAGAATCAATCAAAATTCAATCTAATGAATGAAAAGTAACGATTCTTAGAACGGTTTAGGAACTAAAAGGATTCCATAGATATTATTTAATGTTCAACGAATCATGAGTTTCCCCAATGTTATAAAATTTTGTTCAAATAAAATGTACCGTCTTATCACGATTATCCGCCTAAAATAAAAAAGAAACAAGTGCCATTTTGAACGCGGCGCGTAATTTCGGCACACCATACATGAGCCCGGATAGCTCAGTCGGTAGAGCATTGGACTTTTAATCCAAGGGTCCAGGGTTCAAGTCCCTGTTCGGGCGGCTCTCTTTTTGCAATTTAATGTCACAGTATTTCTTTTTGCTAGCTATTTTTTATTTTGGTATTTTTTAATGCCTTAAAATAAATTATTTTTATTTCATAACTTAAGCGGCTCGTTATCAACTGTTTAATGTTTACCTAGTAGTACACATGGATGTGATAAAACTTGGTGTCACAAATTGTTGATATGATTGAAGTACAGTTATATGATACTAATAACTATTGTTGTTCGTATCTAATGTGCATTTACTCCTATTAAGGCAAGCATTTTGCAGACGATTGATTCGTTGAATAAACGAAAAAAACGCAGTCAATTTGCTGTTATTTTGTCTAGACGGAGCTTCCAGATCAGACAAGGTTGAAGATCAGGGAAAAACTTGGTAAATGATGGCTGATAATCAAATCATAGAATCAATAACATGTTGTAAATAATGTTTAATTTCAAGCAGATGCCACAAGCCCCTGTGGCCTAATGGATAAGGCATCGGCCTCCTAAGCCGGGGATTGTGGGTTCGAGTCCCACCAGGGGTACAAATTCGTTTTGATCTTCTATTTTGTTATTATATTTTAAATCTTTTAACTTCTGGGTATTTGTTTACTTTTATTCTATTTATTTGTTTTAAGTACCTACCGGATAGCGTATATATTGTGTAAAGATGTTGGTACTCTTATACCTATTCATAATGGTAGTACAGCAACATGCAAGTGAAGGTGGGCGAAATTCACGCTTTATTAAATTTTACGAGGTTCTCCTGTCCAGTCGGAGTTTAGAAAATGTTACTAGAGGTAGTTTTAAAACACTTTTATGCTTTGGTACAACAAAATGATGATATTGGACCGTGTTATCGTTGCTACCCGAACCTATAATATCTACTACTATTGCGATAACCGTGGATGTTCGAGAGGTTAACCGTCAATTCTTTAACCCCGGTTTAAATTGTAATCATAATTTTAATAAAATGATCCACAGATTCATTGTCGGTTTACTACATTCAATATACGCATAATAAGCTCTTTATTACGCCGTACAGTCGCAATAAAGAGCAATAGAAATTGTGAAATGCCTTCAATATTGAAATGTCGACCTACTTCGCGTGGCCACGGGGTGCCTGCGGGGCGCGGCCGGTGACGGTGGCAGGCGAGGGGGGCGAGGTGGGGCGACCGGGGGGGAGGGGCAGTGGCTACGTCACTACAATTAATAATGGCTCGTCATGGTCCTCATCTACTTTATCGGTGAAAAAATAACAGTTTAACATAAAAGTTATGGGAAAACCTTAGGCATTGTAATGAAAGGAGGGTAGCTGTAATTAGGATTGTATCTCCTTCATCAAACAATCTGTAAGACTTGACCTGAAATTCTTAAACTTTCTGCAAATTGCAGTGGTATGATATAGGCACCTTAAGTTTTTACATGGAACCTTGCAATAGACGTATAATTTTGTAATTGTACCACCTTAGTATGATCTTTAAAAATCAAAAGGCTGGAACGTAAATAAAAAGATGAATTTTCATTGCATCATTGCAATTTTCAATGATTTTAATATGCAGATATTAAACACGTTAGCACAACAATAACAAGTAGGTATCTGCACTAAACTTATCTAATAAACTTTGTGTCTGTTAAATAAGTAGAAATAAAGATCTAGGAAGGATACAGAATATTTATACTAAAACACTATCCACCGCAGTTCGCGACCGCCGTTGTGGCCCCGTCAATTAAAAACCAGACAAATATCAAATTACACTATTTTATGCATCCAACAATATTCCTACTTTATTTCTATTTGTTGCAAGTTGCAGAAAAAACGCGGTTCGTGAATGCTTACGAATTTTCACGAAGTATTTTAACAATAAGCTCGGTAGCCGGCAAGTATGGATTTCATAATATTATTATTGCTAGTGTTGAGCTGAGTGGCGATGACAGCGCCCCATGCGGCGAGAGGCGAAATGCGCCTGTCACTTCCCTGTCAGCGACATAGCGAAAACAATACCGTTATTTCCATGTAATAACTCTATCGTTATCGGACGTCTAAAACATAACGACGTTTGTTTACATTTCATTGTATCCATCGCATTAAGTCCAGCTTTGTTAATGCGATAGGTACCTACTACTACTTAGGTACGTATAGCTATGGCACAGATAACGTTATAATACACTGTGTTGTCTATTAGGTATTTGAATTTTACAAGACTTGGTTTATTTCAGTTTTAATTTAGTAACTTATGTTAATGTAAGAGGTATGCACATGTAGGTACAGCCAATTTTCAATATAGGTTCTCGCCCTCAACCATTTTTTTTTTCTAAATCCCTCTCGCGTACCTACTGAGTTTCATTAGAAGTTTTCCTGTAGATAACCAGGTTTTACTGCTGTTGTCTTCACCTATTTTAAAACTTTCCTGGGGACAAAAAACGCGTTCCTTCACATAACAATCAATTGCGTAACTTATTTAAGATAAAATGCGTTACACAATAAATGGCATGGATCGTCGAATTCCTTTCTAAGAAAATTGACATGAAACCCACATCAAAACGTCTTTGGTTGAAGGTGTTTCTTTATAGACACCTCACAATCGACTTAAAAATATACCTTAATCCCTATCCGAAAATAAGCATAAGGTCGAATTGTATTTATAGAACAATTATTGCAGGACGCGGGTCGGGTCTGGAGTCTGTGTCTGTGCTGACCCTCCCGGCGCCGCGCACTCGTAAACCCACCGCGAGATGGCGCTGCTAGTTTTATTGCTTGTTTGCACAACAAGCTGTAATGGAGGACTACAATATTGACAGACCATTAATTCGACAGGAAATTGTGCTGAAGCCGCGGTCTGTGCAGGTGATTGTGAACTTTTTAAATTATCCGCGTGTTTGGTGGTTGTTTCTACTTCAAACAGTGAGCGAGCAAGTCGGGCTTTTTACTCCAGGGACATCAAGTTGAATAAACTCTGCAAGCTGCAGCCTAGTGGGCACCGTAACAGGCGGCACGAACACGACACGTTTATATAAATGTCTCGCTATCGATTTTTCTCGTACATATCACTCTAGCTACAGTGGGATGTTTACTACGTAGGTAGGGCATCTATTTCCTACACGGGTACCTACTTACGCAAAGCTATGTTGTTTACGCAAGTAACGTAGGTACCCAATAACAAAGTAAAACCGACGGGCAAGCGGCCAACGTCTTGGTCCAAATCGACCATATGGAAAATGCAAGCCAGCTTAGGATCAGGTGAGCTCTTAAAACACAGTTGGCAGAAGTGCTCAATGGAGCAAGGTAAGGATATCGTCAACGCATATTTGAAATGAACTTCGCTGTACCATAGTAAGTGAAGGAAAAACAGTTATTTCGGAATACTCAGTACCTACATGGCACATTATATTATTACCATTAAGAAATGTCGTTACCAGAACGATGTATGATGGAGTTAAGAGCTTTCTCTGTTTATTTGAAGCTCCAAATATCCGTCGTCGGCAGGCGTCAAAAGGACATATTCTTTTAATTAAGCCACGCGGAAAGCGTCGTAACTTTTACGAGGTCCGTGATTTAACTATTATTTGTCATCAATTTTATGTGGTCTTAAAGCAAATAGTACAGTTGGAACTGTTTGACATAAAATGAGCCATTAAGGTCCCACCTTATTCTTTTTCTAATATCGTTATTGCTCGTAATTTGCACGCATTATCTAAGTAGGAAGTTATGTAAATTGATTTTAGTGGCAGATTAAGCAATTAGAAGAACCATTAAATTATATACGAAACACGTAGGTACCATTACATTAAAAAAAGCTCAATAGTATTAATATCCAAAAATTGTGGCAGTTTCCCTTTAAAAGTCGGTTGTTATAAAACAAAATGTATAGTAATTTAATATTCATATCAGTTTTTCAAAATTACATTAATTCAAACGATTAGTAAAACTAAACTTCGAAGTGAAATTACTTGCATGCGCCATCTAGCGTCGAGTAGCAGAAACTCATCGACTGAGACTTTAATGGTTGTTTGCCTCGTTTACAGTCTGAACAATAGATGGCTCTTATTTAAAACTTTTAACATGGTGATTTACTTTATTTTGGTTTATATTCATAGATGGCGCTGTATGTTTATCTTGAGGTATAAATTAATTCCTTTGCGTCAATGTTTGCAAACGTTGTTATATTAAGTAGATGGTGGTCCCATCCTAAAATATTATGTTTCGAGAACACATTATGCATGTAAAATTTTGCTTAAGTATTAAAAATTCCGGGTAAAAATTATTTTCATTAAAAAAAGTTACATTTCCCTAAATGGACTTTGACATAATATAAATCATGCGACTTACCTCCAAGTTAAGTTGGTGTATTTCCACTTCTCCCCCTGCACCGCAAACCGTTTCTTCCTCCTATGTTCGTCTTCACCATCCTCCCGGTCCGGTCGGCCGCATCGTTTCTGCTTCATCAAGTTCTTCGTAGCTGTGTCGATCTCTCCCGTCACCGGTATACCGCCAAATTCCTGGAAGATTATAGCAAATTAGAGATAATTATCTTTACCACAGTATGACGACTTTGTTACGTTGATTTTGATAGGTGTGACAGTGGGTAGGAAAGCAAAAGTAAAAGTAGTATTTGGAGAAGGATAGGCTTTTTTAAATTATAGGGGTCACGAATGGAACTGGTGCCCAACTTAAATAAAACATGGGACATTGTACCTCCATAATAAAGCAGCCATTTCATATCAAAATTACAACTGTGAGATGTCGGTTTATAATTTAAATTTTAATACTTTTTGGCGGTAAGACATATTTATTCTACCTATTTGATTGTATAGTTACTCACTTGTAAAGTCTTGATGGCGATCCTGAAGTCGTCTTCGTATTCTTGTTCGTTGCCCATGAGCTGCAGGTTGCCAACCTCTGGTCTGCCCTTCTTCAGGTAGCCGAACGTTTCCAGGTAACTTCTCTGGAAATAAACAATAAACAACATTAAAATTAAATCGTTATTTCTGAGGTTTTTATCTGAAGTTCCCTATAAAAGAATAGTCTTGTTAATACTTTCTAACTTACAAATTATTTAGCTATGGCTATGGTCAATACGCAAGTAGGAAGACGAAACCATGCTGCACCGATCCCACATAAAATTGGGGTAAGGGCAAGGGAATGATGATACTGACAGTAAGTTTTAGGGCCGTAATATCCAAACGGCGTTTACGGCGTTCTTGTTACCGTTTTGAACACATTGTATAATCAATTTGTTTAGTCGCATTAAATGTAATATAACCGTAATTATAACTATCAAACTTGTTCTTGACTCATACAGAATGAGTGGTTCAAAAACCTTTGCTTAATAGGTAAACGCGAACAAATAAATTATGTAAAACCCATGTTTGTCACTTTTGTAGACATGAAGTAGGTAAGTGAAGCAACATGAGCATGTCATAATATTCACGTGAAACACACGAGACGGCTAAGCAGATTAAGCGCGTACTTAGCGCATTAAGGATTCCTTTTACTTTTCGAATTGCGAAACCCCAAAGTACAGCAGATATTAAGCCTCCATTAGCGGCCCTTGCCGGACACGGCCCTACATTTATCTCTCAAACTTGGAACTTGGACCCAACAAAGTCGGACATGTTATTGTAATTATTTTCCGCAAGAATATGCTACCTCTTTTGCCTGAGTTTGTGGTGGAAAAGGTAAGTTGTGGATTAGGTGTGGAGATGGATACTTTACACGGGATATTTTAGTCTGCTTTTAAAGTGACTTGAAATTGTTTGAATGTATGTATTTTGCTACGCCTAATGTCATCAGAGAAATGTGAAACAAAGGTGACTTGTTGCTTGATCTCAAAAACGAACCATCGAAGAGCACATACCTATCTTTGCAGCGTGAAATATGCGGTAACTATTGCCAGTACATAAGTCATGTATGGAATAGATTTCTCAGAAGACAGCTCCAGAATTGAATGCCTACCACACAAGGCTAGAATCCTCAATCAATCTGGCAAGCGAAGGGAATATTTAACATGTATGATTTCAAAACAAACCTTCAAAAGGAAATAATGGCATCGTACCAACATTACCGCACAGCTGTTCCTAAGAAGGTAATAATAATATAATTATTAGATGATGAAGAAGAAGAATTAAGTCCTGTATTCAACGTTTTATGAAATGTACAGTTGAAACATTGCTCGTTTATTTCGGCAATTAATTAAGAGGTCCCCCATTATTGCACAGCAAACGGCCACGGAATATAAAATTTGTGATCTACATTTTTAAACACCCTCATTAATCCTAAACCAACTTTAGTTTCTTCGTTAAACATCCTCTTTTTAAATTTTAATTAAAACCACACTTGTGGGTTGACAATGCTGGTTAAACGAATCCCTTTGTGTTTTTTCGAGAGTTCCTTTTTGTCTGTCTGTATGTACATATATGTTTAGGGATACGAGGTGGTTATTCAAAAAGTTTTGTGATGCAACTGGTGGAGATAACGTCGCCCTGTCAGTTTGTCTGCTACGGTCGATTATCTGAACTGACTGAAGATTTTATCGTAAGCTTTTCATACATACAAGTATTTTGTCGGTATACCTGGTTTGAATGCCTTCTCTATATGCTTTAAGGATAAAATGAATATACTTAATATTTGTACCTTCCTAAGTTAATTTTGTAAGATAGTCAGATCGAAATCAATATTTACCTTTCCTATAGAAACTTCGTGAATATAGTTCCATTAACATTATTATTCGAAAACTTACAAACTAATATCGCGCATCAGTAGTTGAAATAGCACCGCTTTTTGTCCATAGCTTGCGGTGAGCGCAAAGTTTGTTTTAACCGAGGATGCCCCCGACTTTACGACCAACAATAAAGACTTTGTTAAGCAATCTGCCGTCTATTATTCACTCCCTTAACTTATCTAAGTTGGCTCCTAAACGCTTCTGTGGGACTCTGTTTATTTACATATACCTGTGTTTGAAAAGGACCTAAAGTAACTTGCTTTCAAGTTGAACAATTTCACTTAAATTAAGGCAATCATTCCTTTAAGGTAGGGAGATAAAATGGCTGTATTATCTGCTTTGTCTACAGCTTTATCAAAGCAATACCTCTGTTACACACGAAGGCACAAAGTTTTTTAATAAGCCATAATCTGCTTAAAAATTGCGAGCGTGCGTGTGTGTTGTGGTTGTAAAAGCTAACCGCATAGTTCGTTTACTGAATATCATTATTTAGTAGTCTGGCTTTTGTTATTTAACCACGAATATTATATTAAAGTACCTATTTGTACGCATAAATTAATCTGAGTACCTATGTTTTTTTATGGCCGGATTAATAGGTCCATCTTTTTTCATTTCCAGAGTGCAGCACGTAAATCAGTGGGCAGCTATATTTTATCATTGAATCTGTGTCAGGTCAACAGGTACACCCCCAGTTCACCACGATGACGTAGTTATCGAGTCCCATAAGGAACCCATAAACAAATGCAAATATTTTAAGAATTAGGTTAATATTGCTTCAGCGAGGCCCGGAATTGATTGCTAAAAGTTGAAAGGTAACGATCCTATTGTTTTTTTTGGTCACAAACCGTTCTTGGGATCGCTTTTGCGATTAGTGATTACGGGGAATTGGTATGCAAACAAATAAATTATTGCTTGTTTTCCTGTACTTAAAAAAATTGTGTGTTGATTTTATGATCGCTTTTTGATGTTAGTGAGATTGTTTTCTGCAATTAATATATAAAATATTTCTGTCCCAAGCATCAGCAGAGAGGATAAGGTTTGGGTAGGTACCCAAATCTACGTTTCTGCTAAACAAAGATTTACGTAACCTTCTTTTAGGTATATACCTAACACTTATCAATTAGTACCTAAGCTTTGAAAGTTAAACTAAAACGCACAATCATCAATATTTACCTACATTAAATTTTATAACCCAAAAAATATTTTTAGGTGCTTTTAAATTATATTCTTGGAACCTAACTTTTTGTGCGAAGGAATTTTTGCAAGCTTCAAGCGAGCATTCCTTCAATAACAATTTCCTTCTGCAAACTTGTAAACACGTTAACTTTTTGTGTTACTAAAATGTTTACATGACTATTCCCAGTAAATAATTTAAGGGAAAATGTTTTCTATATTAATAATACGCCGATTTTCCTGGTGGTTAAACCCAGTCTAAGTAAGTGTTAACGTCAATAAGACTAAAATTAGTAACTAAATAATTAATAATATGGACAATTGAATTGAATTGAACTTGTAGATATGTGCATGGAAAATGCTTAATAAACTGTTTGCCAATCCTTATTTTTTGCCAATGGTGTGCTGTCTCTCTATGTGTGTATATTGTAGTCTTTATTGCTGTTGGTTGCTATGAAGTTTTTATTGCAATTTCTTCGCTAACAGAGGATTAATCTGCAATGTTTCGGAAAAATACGTTATACACTTATCTTAAGCATTTCAGTACTTATAAGCGATTACTTGAAAAGGACCCACTTCATCAAACATACTTAATTACTACTACCTTATATTTTTTACGGTAGTATTAACTTAATTACTATTTTGCATGGTAAGCGGGTAACGACACCAGGCGATCCTGAATGAGGGAAATGGGGGAGCGAAGATCCCTAAATGTAGGACACGGCGGTAAGTAAAGTACCCTGAATCACTAAGTGCGTCGCGTGACGCCGCCTATTTTGTCCCCTAATTAATTAACAAATCTCTGCCATCAACCTGTGCCAGTTTCTTCGTTGCGGAAACAAGTCAAAAGTCTTTATTTGGGTCGATTAGGATGCGTGTCTTTGATAAACGACTTTGATCTTTAAGAGTATGCAATTTTCTCAATACTGTTTTGTTCAGCAAATAATCTTATTTCCATGTAAATAATGCTTATAAGTATATTATTTAGGTAATAAACAGGTCAGTTATATTTCCGCAGCCGCGATCCATTTCATCATACGATCACGTAATAACCATACGCTAAAATATGTATTATCATGTCGCCACCGCAAAATATGAGCTTCATTAAAATATAAATTCAAACTTCATCAATATCCATTAAATTATACGGGGATAATTACCATAGTGATTACCATGCGGCCGTCATCGCACACCATAGACAACGAACGCACCATAGTGGGGATCCATAGATTATAGAATGCATCGTGTGTGGTTGTCATCGGTAGCTAATCAAGTGAGGCGAGGGTGTCGCGGTCGCGGTGCACGTTGCACCCCTTGATTGACACCCGCTGTCACTCCGGCTCGCCCCCACTGGATATGATTATAAATTACTCACACCACTACCGTTTTGTAGTTTAGTTTTAATTTATGCAGTCTGTCTGCTCGTAAATTACAGTTTTTAGGGGACTGAAATCGATTAGGAACGTGCTGTGTTAAAATGACGTTAATTTTACGTAATGTAATGAGGACTTTTCCGAGAATAACTAAGTATACCTTTAGCTTTATACCTCACACAAAGCAGAATGCAGTTAGGTGTCACAATATAAATATTCATAGTTGCAATTTACGCCGTGCGTAGGAATTTGTTCAGATGAATGAATGCAAATGTACACACATTCTTGAATGGGCGCTCGCTCAAGTTGATTCCGGTACAAGCGTGGTCCACGTTTATCGTTCACTCATCAGCGAACATCTGCTCGCTAGATAATAATGATAACAATTTGTCGCATGCGTGGGAGTTCTTCATGTGTTATTTTAGTTAAAAGCGCTTCCTAGTTCCAACAATAAAGTGATGCACGCGTCTTTATAGACCGCTATACATGCATGTTATAATAAACACGGTATATGTATGTATACTTAACTAATGGGTATTTTCACCTTCTGTGCCAAAAGCGTTTCGTAGGTAGAGTTACTTTTAGTAATTTGCGAAATCTCGCTTGTTTCGTGAAAGCGATGAAGAATAGTGCTGAGTACTGCAAATGTATTCTACTTTATCTTCATATAAACTGTAGAAAGCTACGCTGTTCTGTTTTGTTTTATATTAAAAAGAGTTGAAATGCCTATCCTACTATGTAGATATAAATACTTAAAAGCATTTACACGTGGGAAGTATAAAAGTTCGAGTCAAACAATTTTCATCAGAAACGATTTGCTTTCACCGAAATCCTTAATGCAGATAATATTGCATTATAAACTGCCGAATTAAATAAGTTGCTTATTTTGTTGGCATCGATGGTCGTTTCCTGCTACCAGTAAAACATGGCGTTCCCAGAAGGGAGCTGAGAGTAAAATTAAACTGTATTTTATTGCGGCCTGCCCTCCGGTGAAACTGTTTGTGCATTATGGACTGCTAATAATAGCATTGAATGTTCGATTTTTGTACTCCTTTTATTGAATTTGAAGTTTACATCATAGGCGCATCATAATGCAGTGGTCATTTTCAGAAACTCAGAGCTGAAGTGATATTGCAATGCGGCAGAAGCTGATTTCTCGCTGCACCTATATGACGTTCAAAAGATAAGTTTAATTTCCAAACCTTTATTTACTTAAGATAAAAACCATGTTTCGTTAATTTTGGGAGCAAGTACCGTTTTAATCCACCTGCATTTTGGTCAAAATTACATAAAAGTAAAGTTCACACCGTAATTGCTCGCATGAAATCCGTAAAATGTATGTTTTCGATGCAACCGTGTTGAAAACGGCCTGCGGGTGTAAACTTTAACAAAAATATGCGGGTCGGGTCGAGACACATGCCCTTTCAATTCGAAAATCAATTTCAAAGAACAATAAACTTTTTTTTGTAAGTTTGACACATCAAAGCACGTGGACTTTTGTAATGATTTCTGTGAATATGACGATCTGTAATTTAAAAGTTAATGATTTAGTGTCGCGTCGAATGGACGGATGTAATAACGCGTCCATTGAATGATCCAATCAGAGAGAACCAGTCGTCACGTGGATGTGCTCATCACATAATGCGCCGGTCTCATGACGTGGCACGGGGTAATTCGAATCAAAACACTAATTCGAGTTTAGGGGACAATGAGGGATGAATTTGAAATTCAAATTTTAATAGCGTCAGTGACACATGAAATTGAATGGAATTAAGTGTGAAACAATGGTGGCGAGTTCTACAATGTTGGTTCCGGCTTTTGTACTCACGTGAACGTATGTAATCCATTCATTTCAAATTTAAGACGTTTTCCTGCTACATTATTTGATGACGCGTTACTTATGTTTGTTTGTAGTAATAATGATTAATGTTCGCGGTAAATATTTGCGTATGATGTGTTATCGAATTACATTAATCAACATTTAGTACTAAAGCAAATTATTTAGGAATGTTTAGGTATAGGTCATGGCTAGAAATATTCCGAATTCCCAATTAATCACGGTAAATACCAAATTGCGCATTGTTATGCTTTGATTGAAAGGCGTCATTCTAAGTTTTTATTTTTACGCGCAAATTGTCTTGCGGTAAAAGAAAAAAGAAGCTTAAAACAGGTGTTTAGGGCATTGACTCGTTAGCCTTCCTTTAGAGTTCAACTTTATTTATATTTGTAAAACAATGAAGACGTGACTGTTGCAATACGTCACGGCTAACTGTTTAGCTTTTATTGTTAATAAATTATTCAGTAAAATGTAGCTGGTATCACTCTCTCTTACAAAAGGTACGACAGACGTTTAAGTATATGGCGGTCACAATGCCATACTTGTAATGTTTTATGACTATTTTACTATTGTGCTTATTAAAGAAGAGGCGCGGTCAGTACAGTAAGTGGAAACTTTTTAAGGATTATAGAACACGAGCATGCGTGATAGCAGTGTCGAATAAATAAAGAAGGATTACACGAGAATGCGTGATAGAAGTTTTAAATAAATAATGCATGTTTTTCATAAGATAATGAAATTTTTTCTTTTTATATCATGAATATTTTTTTGACTCTTTTGTTTAATATATTTAGGCAGTCCTTTTTCATCAACCAGGCACCAACTAACAAGATTTTGATTGCTAGATGTAATACTGACATTTATTATATTTTATAGAGCAGTAGTAATCTCCAGTGTTTTCACGAAAACAATTTCATTTAAATACACATAAAAATATTCATTGCAATGCATCATAGAATATAAAATTATCTATTTTCATATCTTGCCCGCAGGTGGAGTCCCGTCATGGGTTATTCTGGCGTCCGTAGGCGATCTAACAATCTGTAATTGCGCACTTCCGCGCTGCTATTGTAATCTCTAAATAGCTCTTCTTTGAGTATTGTGGATACCTGTATCTACTTTACCGTATGGTATTATACGGTTATTCGCGGTTTATTTAGAAGAATCAGTTCTTTTGAAAATATTTTTTCTTGGGTAAGTTTTATCGCTTGTGTAAAATCGTTGTAAATGAGGTCTTAGGTCTTGTGTCTTCTAATATTAATTTAAAGTGCCTTCTTGCCATAGCCAAGGTAAAAAATCTAACAATAATATTGTTTCCCAATAAATTCAATTTCTTTTAAGGTATAATATTTTTATAATGTTAAAATTTTGAAAACTTTTTTATTCAACAAAAATAAGCTAGTTAGTTCTGGAAGATAGAACTTTTAGAAATAAAATATTTTCTCCAATTTTCTATTCGACTTGACCTCTATAAGTCTATACGTTATTGAATATAAAGGGTGTTCTGAAGTCTAGACGAGACGCCCAAACCTGGAGAGCTAGGTTTTCATAAATAACTTAAAGATTACCTTTTCATACAGTTTTCTGACGCGATATAAGTATTCGGATTTTGAATGTGACCGAAAACTATTGAACCAGATAAAAAAAAATATCATGCTGTATTTATATGCTTGTTGATGTGTAACTGTGTATGACAGTGGTATATGAAACTTTTTTAAGTAATATATTACGGGTAATAACTCTGGGTAATAATGATCTTTTTAAGCGTAAGTTGTTAAACTACCAAAAACAATGTTATTGTAAGTAATCTGCTTCTTAAGAAATCTTCTAACCAAAGAATTTTCTCAAGTTAATTGTAGCATTAAAAGACCCGTATGAGGTTTATATTAATAACATAATTATTATGTTTTCCTTTGAGTTTCCGGTATGTTGATTCTCGGGACATTCTGGGATGTTTTGTGATTCCCTTTGTTTCCACCTGAGGTTTGGCCTCCAGCCAGAAGTCTGTCTTTAAAAGCTCTTCATTATCATAAGGTAACGGAAATCTTGGCGTGTACAATATTTTTGCGACCATAGCATTATGTATATTCTTTTCTCATAAAATTTTGGCTGTTACATTGAACAAAAGGATAAAGGTGCTCTGTGATTAATTAAATCCTTTTTTTTAAGATATTGAAATGTTTACCTACTAGGTATTATTTGGATTTAGCATTGCATTTCGCTTAAAAAGAAAAGTACTAGCACACAAAGTTCAATGGCGGACTTAGGGCTATTAGTTTACCTTTGGGTGGGATAGTTTTTACTATGCAGTATTTGTTTTTTTTTTTATTGAAGGGCTGGTATGATTCCAGAAGCCACGAGCCTGAGAAAGTATGACGCGTGGTACCAGCCATGATAATTCGCGAGGACCAAGCAATAGGAGTCAGATTACTATCGCGTTTCCATCGAACTGTGACTGACAGGCATCCGTAAGTAACTTGACGCGCACTGAGAATTAACCCTATTCAGTTACATCGGATTTTAATGCAAACATTCGCGGTAAATAAAAATAAAGAAGGTTTGATTCAGATATAATCAGGGATACCCGTAATACTGTACCTATCGTTGGAGTTCTTTTTTATGTGAATATAAAAATCAATGCTGTGAAAAACGAGCTTTATTTGATTTACACTGATGGACTTTTCCGTAATGGTAAAAATCGTGTGAATCCCGATAGACTTGAAACTGATCTGTCCTAAGAATAGAGTAACTAGGTACACAGTGGTCGTGTTAGGAAGGTCAAATTATATTACGGTTGTTATTATTTAATCACACATATGCATGAAACATCAATATATTTGAAATTCAACCATAATATTGTTCAACCTTATACGTAGCAATTTAAATAATAAACCGTGGAAACTTCGGATCCTGAAGCCAATTATTTTCAATACGATTTCTTAATTCTATTCAAAGCATACGTTGAATACTGATTTGAAATGATATTCTAAATTATTCATACTCAGTATTTTTTTTTCAGAACTGGCACGTTATTTTCTAATACCTAAGTAAACATTTTTAGAAAACTACGTTGTTTTCGTAAATGAGCATCGTTTCGAAGAACCATCACACCTGCTTTCTTGAAGTTATTTTAAAGATGGCAAAGTGATCAAATCACTGACATTTATTAATAAATGGTGTACTATCGTAAAGTTTCTACAGATAGGCTTTGTACAGTCATTCACTTAAACCGCTCCAACTGAAGCTAACTAAGATCGTTACTTGTCTTCCTCTTGTGAAAACTTTCAGCTCAAAGTTTACCAACCTCTTATACAACTGATGAAACTCATCAAGATCTATGTAACATTCATAAGTAATTTAATTTATAGTTCAATTAAACTACTTAATTAAAAACCCTAAACTAATGCTCACAAAACTATAAAACGCAATAAAAATGCAGTTTCTAATTAACAAAGTTCATTACATTTTATAACTTTAGTTGGGTGCGTTAAATCGTAAATGGGGCGACAGTACGATGTTTAATGCACTCGTGACTCGCGAGACATCGCTGATACGCCGTTTGAATAAACCCGTTGAGGCGCGGATGCGTTTGCGCATGCAATTTGTTAGGTGCGTGAGAACAACCAGAAATGGCGTGACGTGTGATTGGTGAGTGCCTCTAAGTGATGCTATCGTGAGCCATTAGTCACAAGTGTGTAAGGCACCGTAAAGGGGGCTGACCTTTGACGTAAAGGTGGCTATTGACCAACTGGAGAAATCAGAAAAGCTTTGCTTTTCAAATATGCTTTAAAGTGCAGGCCGTATACATGCGTTGTCGAGTAAATAGTATTCTTCACTATTATATTTATCAGTTTCATTTCATTAATTCCCTCTTTACAATAAAAGAGTATTTGTGAATTCAAAGCTTCAAACTTTAAAAACTTACGCTACCAACATATACGTAAAATCACACTGCAAGTTTTCGAATGTGTTTATTATCCAAACAAGTGCAAGAGAGCTTTTCAAGTGCGACGTATACCAAGATTAGTTATGTAAATGTAGTTTGTTTTGTAAACATTGAGGTGGAAAGTTTCTCAGTAATATCAAGGTGAAAATCCGAGGCTTAGCTGAGAGCGACCAAATAGCCCACGGCTGAACTCCACCAAGTTTCAGTTATTGCCACAAAGTAAATACTAATATCGGCTGGCCGCGCTATAAACTTGCGATATTGCCCAACATTATATGGACACTTTTTGCAGCTTTTACGAGTTCCTGAAGAAATTTTCCGAGTTTTACTACAACACTTATGCCACGTTTATGAAATTGATATAATATTATCTCCGTGTATGTGCCTGTGAATATCTACTTGTTTATAGGTATGAAAGAACATAAAAAACGTTATTTTTATGACATTATTAATCAAGACCTCCATGTGTTGGGTGGAATCAGGGTGGATATCAACTTGGTGATATAAACTTTATCGTAATGGAGTATGGTGCGACAGTTGCGTTGAAATATGAAGTAATTGGACATCAAATAACTGAAGATTACGGTCGTTACGTTATTTATTTACCATTTACTACTTTTACATAAAAAGTGACCTGAAATTACAGTTAGAGATACCGGTTGCCCTATTCACTTTAGCTTTCCTACTTCGTAACATTACTTTCCTTATTATAAATCTCTTAAACAATAACATACGTATTATGATTGGACCCAGTACTAACAACCGGTACTGTAGTGATTCAACGGACAGCTGCGTATAATGCAAGCTCGTACTCTTATGGTAACTCACTGGACAACATGACTTACACAAAGAGTTTATTAAAACCTCATTAGTCCATGTCTATGTCTGGCCTCAACTTATAAATATTAAATCACTATTTATGGTTTATAAAGCAACATTATTCCGCGGGAGATTTATAAAGCGCCCGTAATACGAAATTGCTTTGTGTAAAATTTAAATGAATTCAGTTACTTTTAAATTGATTCTGAGAAAGGTGAATTTAAACATGTTAAATTAGTTTCGTAACAGTCCGCAGCGCAAACGTAAGCTAATGAATACTAAAACAGAAGTTACATGAGCCTTGTGAAGTACACTCTCATGTAAGTGGGCGCTAAAATATTTAGCGGAATATGGCGAAACTTAAGGGCCTCTTAATTAACATTTATTTCGAAATTAGCTTAAAGCTGTGAAAGTTTGCAAACGGCTTTGTTTGGTGCTGTCACGAACTTTGGTTTTACAATGTCATTGAATTTACTGGCGAAGTTCAAATGGAAGGCTTTTTGACTTTTGAGGAATTAGTCACATGCAAATTTTTCTTCATTTATGTATTCTCAAGCTTCCTTCATAATTTTACTTTAAATAAACTTTATCAGGTTAATGTACCGACAGCACCTCAGTACCACCATCTTCCTAGAGTAACCCGTATTTTAGCAAAAAGGTTCGGAACGAAACCTCATCTACAAACTCTATGGCTCGGATGGCTCCACAAGGTAGGTACCTTATTAGGGAAGTGAAAAAAACCGATAGAATCGAGTGGAGTGTAACGAGTCACGCGTTTCGACTGGATTGGAAGTGGAATACGTCACATAGAGGTTCCACTTTATCGGGAGACGCCATATAGGGCGCCGGTAGCAAGGGAATGTACCACAACGATTAGCTATTAGGGCTGCGTCAGAAAAGGGAAAGCTGGAGAAATAGTTTAGATCAATGACTGCATCAATCGTTTAATTAATTAGTGTATAAAAAATAAAACATGAATCATATTAAAGCTTTGTAATATTTTGTTTCAAAATGTTTCCTGATAAAATTAGACTGCGTTTATAGCAGGCGAATCTATGAATGCGGTTACAATTCATTGAGTAAACTGGTCTTACTGAAATTCACAAATAAAAAAGAAACAACTTCATTTTTGTAATAAAATAGTACGTCACTGAAGATTCCAAGATTCGAGTGTTTTGTTTTAAAAAAAAAACCTCAATTGCCAGCCCTTAGCTTGTTACATTAAGTGCATGCTTTAGTTCACGTAGACAATTACACGCGATATGCACGCTTCTAACAAAGACGAACTACATCGTAAAGCCATAACGATATATTTTCCCATTACACAGAAACTAACAAAAACTTTTAGGGAAACAGAAGTCCATAAAAAGCTGTGTCTATTAGCGTCACTTCAGAATATGTCGTTAGTCGACTTGTTAGTCAGTTTGTGATATATTTATAGCTAATTGCTTATATAGAAGTGTTAGTTTGCCTATATGTAAGTTGTTATTATAACAGCATTCTTGGCAGCCTATATTGTGTCTATTTAATGATCGTGCGTCGCGTCAGTCATTGAACTAAAGTCTGGAGTTGGCTAGCCGTGCAGAGCGCATACGCTACTCTCGTTACACCGCGTGAGTGAATCACCCGACAATCAAAACAAACACTACAGCTTTTTAAATGTTTTTTTTTACAGCACACTGCTACCGTTAGCCTGAGTACACACTGTGACATGTCTCCTACATTGTTTATGCGTCATAAAGATAGAGGCCAAACTTTATTCCATTGTTTCAGTCTAGGACAGTTCGCAGAAAATTTCTTTTTAAAACAGGTATTTTAAACAAAATTATTGTAAAAGATAAATAAGTTTTTGGTACATTTGCTTTAAAGTTTTGTTTATTTTAGTTTTCTTAAATAGTTCTTTTTGTTTGTACGAACCATTTGAGAATACTGTGACTATACCCCAAGAGACAACTGAGATATTATTTAGAATCACATTTATTTTTAACGGACTCAAGATACCAAAATGCAGAGTTCTACTAAAATAATTTCTAAAACATGTTTCCCACGGTATCCCCATTCATTCCATGTGCCCGGATCATAATCACGACGATCTCGCGTCCACTGAGATCAAAAGTCCGCCAAAAACGAATTAGGTCGTCTTCTTGTAACACTCGATCTTATTATACAAAGTGAGTCAATGACCGTTTGCAAATTCGTGTATCATATGGCGCGAGGTCGGCAAACTGAAATGGCAATAGCAAGGTCGTTGCGAAACCGACACCTCGAACAGTGAGATATTAGTTCCTACCGACGACTTGCGAAGTCGACTCCATCGCACAGGTGTTCACCGTGGTTACAATGTCCCGTAGTTACTGCAATATAAATGCCAAGACATGATGTAGTGCGTTTACAGTAAGTGCAGAATGATTGCTTGGCTATTGAATTTGCAATTTCGTTTCGCAATTAAGGCTGGTCAGGCCGCTTTTTTGGTAAAGACTTGTTTATTTTTGGCCCGTTTTAGCACATTCGCGGGGTTCAGAGAAAGGTCATTATGCGTTTGTTTATTTTCTAGAAGAATGAGAGAATAAGCAAGATGTTTGTGGTTTGTCCGTGAGGTTTTTTTAGTATTTTTTGTATGCATTTTCTTACTAAATTGTCTTATACAAAATATTACGGTTCTGAACTACAATGGGTCCCAACATACAATACGGCACATAAATACAGCGAAGAATTTTAGATTTTAGTAGAGTTTAGTCACATCTTCATAGATGCTCATAAGTGTAGAATGTAAACAAAGACAGTCAATTTGTGTGGAACTAATTTTACCGGTCGCCAGCGAGGGGTTACTCACGGGCGATGAGACAATATTAACGCCTGCAATATATAGGAAGCTTCTCGCAAAGTTTATGTCTTGTAAAATCAAATCCAATTCCATGCAAATCAGGATTAAATCAATATTTCTCAATGAATGACTCCTAAAACGTATATTAAATGTATCTGAGGAAAGACAAGATTAACGAGACAACGTTCTCACGATGACTAAAGTCTAACTTAAGCGTTCGATTACCAGAAGCGGATTGTCATCAATAAAGGGCTTACAACTATCTAACAGACTTCGCAAAGTTGGCAAACTGCAGTTAGTCCTAACTATTAATTGTCGAGTGGACTTTGTCACGGTATTGTGATAAATTGGAGTGGTCCTTGGACATATTAACGTCCCTTGGTTGGCAATGAGCGTGATTAATTATGTTGGACGATACAACCAGACGGTACCCAATTCGGGTTAACGTAGTTCAGTGACTGGACGTGGAAAGTCGCAATCGACCAATGAGCTTCGTGCATTGAATGCATATCTGACATTTCGTACAGTCATCGTCACTGCACTGACACATATTAGGTAATGGTTGGTGCGGTTTATACAAATGCAATACTTTGTATACAATGGTCGAGGGCATTGAAATTTAGGGTTTCGTTAATGATAAAAGGAAGCCCTACTCATTTTAGGCAGACTTTTTTTCTGCGATTTCAGTGTTCTATTCAAACTTTTTGCTTTTATGTTGAAAAAAAAGTTTGTTGCTTTTATACTTTACTTACATAAGACCTTTGGATATATAATCAGTCGTTCGATAATTTCAAATGTTCGCTATTCATTCAAACATGACTAAACATAACGGCGTGTGCCGCATCAATTTCGATAATTGTCTATGATCAGAACATTGATCAGCTTATGATACTTAGTACTGGCCGTAAAATACTCGTAACCAATCAAATAAATTATTTGTAATCGTTTTATAGTTCTTATATTAAAGTTACTTAATGGCTTCGTTTTATTATCATAGCATTAATAGGCAATAGTTAATGTTATTAAGGACTGCTACTGCAGTTGCGTACCTACTTTTTCCGAGCCTTTGAGAAAGGCACCGCTTCGAGGTAGCTAGTTCATATGTTCTTTAGGAAAATGTGTTGTACTCTGCTTATGAAGTAGTTCTAATTATTATGAGATATACATACATATACAAAGACCTCATTCAAATTAGCTGCTTACCACAACATTTACCTACTAGTGACCTAAGTTGCCACGTTCAGCAACCGCAGCAGTCGGTAGTGCCAAACCTCATAAAATCACGTCCATGTCACCTCGATACAAAAGTGTCAAGATTGTATATTTTATGTATATGATGTGTTACACACGATTCTTGGCGACTTGATTCGTGTTCAAAACTGTTTTCTTTTTCGCGTCTTATGTCCCCACGGGAAATTTGGAAAATCCCATCTAAGGTTGCTTGTGCGATAAAAGATACCGACTTCTTTTTGTTTATATGAGCCTTTTGAGATACAAGGAGAAAGTGACTAAGCCTACAGGTATTTATGGAATTATCTATGAGGGAAGTCTTGTGTAAATGAGTAGACGTATAAAAGCAACAGACACTTGACCCATTGCTTAGAAAGATGTCTGTAACGATGTGATGCTTTATAATTAACAACCCGTGTAAACGCCGATCAAGCAATTATACCACAGTATACAAGCAATTGAGCCATTCAAATATAGCTTTTATTGTGTTTAGAAATAGGGTTCATTGAGATAGCAAATGATAATCACATAAGCATTCACATATGGTTTAGATTTGATACGAACTGGGAGCGCGCCGACAGTGTTGTCAAAACGGTCAGCCGGCCCACACACGTAGAGCAATGAAATAACTTATTGATTAGCTTTTATTATAATTATAAACATAACCTACATTAGTTGTACTATTAGTACTTACAAGCTAAACAGAGAAATGAGAAGAGAAATGCACATTGGATATTGAGTCACGACTACTATCTTACATATTATTTTTTGAACGTATTGATCTTGCCATACAATTAATGAAAAAGAATACAACACTTCACGGCAAATTAATAGGGCACCACAGATTAACTTTACATAGAGAAGACAGCGTTTCAGGTGTTTCAACACGAAAAGTTTTCGCGGAAAGCTCCAAAGAAAGCAGCTGTTAGATCATTCTTTCACCCCTTTATTGTAATGTTAGTCTACTGTTGGCGATATAACTTTTATCTGGGTACACACTCTGGTATGTGGGACCTATCGCTTGGTCTAGTAGAAAAGCAGTTTGCTGGCTGTCAGTTATCGCAAGTCATTATGATATGAAGGGAATGCAGTGTAGAACGAGAATACACTCCAACGAATATTGGAAGTAATTTTGTTTGCCGAAGATTTTATAGCAATATTCATTGAGACATAATTCTATTCAGCAGGCATATTGTTGGGTAAACAAATAGCAGTCACTTTTGAAAAACTAAACATTATTTATGTGGTGTTTTCAGTTTTATTTAGGCAAGTCAGTTTAAAGTTCGAAAAGCTTAATTTAAACTTACTCGACATGAGTTCGTTTATATACTAGGGTTATAGCAACACACAGAGGCTCTACGTGTGTTTTAATATACCGCGATGTTATTGCGTATATAAAGCTATTAATAACAAACTTTGTTGTTCTTACAAATGATGTATTTTCAAAATAATTTAATAACGTTTTGCTCGCATATCGTTTAAGGTTGAACGTACATTAATATAACTGTAAAAGAAAATATTAGAAGTCGAGATTTATTTACGCACACTTTTATGACAAGCATAGCGTTTTATGAATGCAGTTTTCACAAAACATTCACTTTTACAACTGTATTGCCTGTATTTTATAAGAATCGTAAATATAACATTAAGATTTTCTGTAATCTACATGGCAGTCACGGCACGTCACTAATTTATTGCATCTTGGCTACTTAGTTTTATCGAGACAAACATCGGTAGTGCGGTGCAAGCTATCGATGTTATTTTTATCGATGCGATAGGGTTGAGTTTGCATCGGCGAGCGCGTCGCGTCGCGTCGCTAACGAGGTCGTATGATTCACTATCGTCGTCATCCCGGCGCCTAGCGATTTCGCGATCCCACGTCTTCCCGACTAACCCGAACCCGACTACCCCAGGGAACCGAGTAATCTATTTTCATTCGTTTGATGTGAAAAGCTGTGTCCGTCAGCCTAGAAAATTATATGTTACACACACTTTTATCTCCGTGTTATGTATCCAAAAGGCAATTTCAGACATGCCAAAATACAAATTGTTATTCTTATAATACCTTAAATGTAAGCAGGTTTGGTAAACTCCCTTGTCGTGATCATAAAGCTTCTTTATTTCTTAATATTAAAGGAAAATGACAATTCACATAAAAAATATTTTCCCTATGGACACAAAATTAATGGGATTAGACACACAATATTAAACATTATAAAGGACTCCTTAATTTGCGTTAATTTAATTATTACGAAGGTAAGGATAGCTAGGTGTACATGATAATCCATAATAATGTCGTTCGCATAATTTTCTAATTTTAATCACGAAAATAAACTATCAGAATGAAATGAAAACGTTGAACATCAAATATGATGTGACGTTTCACGTCATAGCGGTGACAAGAGCTTAGGTAACAATGTTATAACTTAGCACTTATTATGTGATACAATGGGGTGACAGAATCTTCTCGCAAATAAGACTTAATTAATTTATTCACTGTGAAGTTACGTAGCGTGTTGCTGAATTAATTATGCAGATTTTAACGAAATCCGAACAAAAGCGGCGCCAGGCTTTATACAGTCGCGTTATGTGGATAACGCCTTAATCTGTAGTTATGTCATGTTGCGCAAACTTTATTCATTAATATTATTAATTTTTATTACACTTTGAGCTTAGAATTTGATCCAAGCTGATTTATATTTGGTATCGTGATTTTAATTAAATAAAAAACGTTTTTGACAATATTTAGGAACAAGACTGATCCGATTTAATGCAATGAGAAGAGCTATATTTTAGTTAATGGCTTGTACCATGGCCTATCTACTCCAAATTTATTTTTCGATAAAATAAAAAAAGAAATCATTTCTGATGCTTTCATATTACATGAATTATGAAATATAGGTAATATCATAAGCCAGCAGATTGTAATTTTGGTTAGAGGTTTGCGACTAATAAAATGTGAATAGGTACCTGGGTAAGTATATTACCTAGATCCATATAAGAAAATGGAAAATATTTTCTTTATTGTTTAATATAAAACCAATTATTATTATTAGATTGAAGTAGGCAATTATTATTTTTACGTGACCCTCAACAAAACAAAAAAAGAAATAGAAAATTGATTAATAATATAAGGTAAATAAATATATTTTCCTTGATGATAATTATAAAAATGCTTCTTCGACATATTGAATTGCTGTTTTTTTTATTTTGTTTATGAAATTGTTTAATTATTAACTTTGTGGTGTAAGGTCAACAAAGTGGTTGATAATAATTAAAGTCTAAGTTCGAAAAACTAAACAGCAAATTGTTTACTTGTTTGTAGTTCCATTTCAGACAATATTGAGTAATTTTTCCTCCATTGCATTTTATTCTTGGAAGACCGTGATGTTCCGACAATTATTATTACCTCATGGCTTTGCCGTTTTACAATGTGTACAATATATTTTAGACATTAAAATAAAGATTTACTTGTTAATTGTTTATTTATTTGTATCAGGCATCTAAGGCCCATATAAAATTCTTAAATATTATAACATTGAATCATACATATACTAAGATTCGAATGTTTCAAAGATTAAAGTTCAGAAGTTATATTTATTTGCTTACATAATGACATTTTATAATTAGTCATTGTTCCTGAAAACTGCTAACGAAGCAAAGGTAGGTATTACGTGTACTTCCTTTACTTACGTCTTTGGGTGATCTTAGGTATTCTTTGTGGTAGTTTTATTACAAAGTACTAAGTAGTATTAATTGGATAACCTGTAACTATTAATCATATTTGTATGAATGGGATTTTGACGCCACTTAGTACTCGCTTTTCTTTACCTATATGACTTACTTATGTCAGGTATACCTTCATACATTACACTTAAATTTTTAAGCACAATGAAATAGTGCTTGCATTGTATCGATATGAATCTCACATATCGATGCTCTGAATCCTCGATAGCGAAAATCGGTGATTACATTAAATTTATTGCCGTATTTTAAAATGTGGCAAGCAAGTGTGACAATAAATCCTGTCATGGTCGCCAGCGAATCTGTCACAGAAATCCCGGCAAACGGTCACTTTAAAATTATTTACTATTCCCATAATTCTTTTGGTAAATTTTATGTCGTCATTGTTGCACCGTAGCGGCTGCAAATGCAAATTAAATTTCCAAAAATATGAGTGACGCATGCAGTCCATTAAAAATGAAAAGTGTTTAATTTGCGGCGAAAGTTTTCGTAACATTATTTATTACTTAGGTACCATTTTCATTATATTATGCAATTAATCAGTATTCACACAGGATGTATGCTTAAAATTTATAAGTATTGGAACTACGATATCGATAAAGTGAGCTAACACTTGTACATCCCTAGAACTTAAAATGTATTCTATGAATGAATGAATCTAATAATAGGTACATATCAGAATGTAAATCATTAGTGTAGCGCATATCTACCCACTGGAAACTATGTAAATTCCCAGTAATATTAAGTTACACTTGATTCTCAATTAGTTGGAACAATGGGAGTTAATTAAAAGCTTTCATGCCGAATGGTCCTCACTTACATTGTCAAGATCACGAGAATTAGTTACATGATTTATGTCAAGTCACGAACGATAGCTGTCTCTTTAATATGATACGATGTTATGTAGCATCTCTATTAAAATAAAGAGTCATTTCAGACTTCTCAGTTTCTGTAGACTTGGTTTTCCTTTAGTTATGTAATGAAATGTAAATGCCAATTTTCTGACCACAAATAATTTTCATATACCTACCTAATATGTGCAAGTGCAGTCGTCCTGACAGGAAAAGTATATTCCCCGTAATCACGAAACTTATTCCAAGTAAATGTTATTTTTAATTAAGGTCCAGTGCACAATGGACGTCCGGCGAACACGTCACTGCACCAACGTAACGTCTGGCGAGCATCCTACACTAAGCACTATTAATCACCGCTTACTCCAATCAGGATAATAAATACCTTATTGCAATGTCTTTATGGGCCATTATCCTGTGATTTATTCATACCTAACAGTAAACGCATTATGTCGGTGATGCACGGACGACAGGCGCCGATGGGATGGACTTGTCTTAGAAAACGACATGATTATAAAAACAAAGATCTTAATCATGCAGATTCTACACGAGGCGTTCTGAAGCTTACAATAACATTAATAAGTCCCACAAAAACATATTTTAACAAAGTTTCAGATTCATAAACTTTGAAATAAAATCAAATTATGATTTTCAGTGTTGACGCTAAATTATTTATTAAAATAAGACTGAAAGGTTAAAAGTTTGAAAAACGAATAACTTGATTATGAATAAGTTTAACAGGCAAATAATTGCATTTACCTCGAACACACGTAAATTAAAAAGTTATTTAAATAAAATTCTGATTAAATGTTATTTTACTCTTTATCAAAATAATATTTACATTCTGAGTTAACTCCTTTAATTACCTGAGTAAAGTCAAAAAGCAATTATTAGTATAAGTACAGCGGAGGTTCATTAAAGCGTGTAAATGCGCACTTCTATAAAATACGTTGCGGAAAATGATGTGGCCTGTCAAAAGTTATGAGTAACGTGCACTCACAAAGGATTTATTTCGATAATTCTAGGAACACGTACCATAATGTGAGCATATGTATAGCACACAAGACAATAAGTTTTGCGTCTATCGAGCACATTTATGGCATGCACGCGCGGGAATTTATTTCGACTGTCAATTGTTTTATTAAGTAAAGCTCAAGGTATCTTCTTGCTCAACCTTCTTTAAAAGGGGGATTGAAACTATCCAAAATCATGATCAAGTTGACTACTGATAACCCGTAGAGCGACTAAGGTCCCATAAACTTTACTACGGACATAAAGGAGACATTGATAAATAGCGAGATTATCACGATATACTTGCATCCTTTTCGGAACTTTTTTTACAAAAAACATTTTTTTTTGTTAATAAAATCTTATACATAGTAGAAGTTTAAGTTTATCGCCTTTTTACGACTGTTGCGGTGAGATAGAATACGTAGAACAAAATATAAATAAATAAGAGTTTGTCTGTCTACAGTTTGATTTTGTATCTCAATTAATTAATAAATTCGCCTTATTGTCTAGTTAAGAACTGTGTCACATGATTCATAATAATCTTCATCTGCTGTGGCCCTATCTTAAACGGACACTAATATATTAGTGCGGAATGCCTTGTATGAGTAAGCCTACTATTTAAATAACGCAGATGAATGGGGCTCACTTAAACCGAACCCTAAAGATATAAGTGCTACCCCTTTGTTATGTGGATGTAAATCTTTGCCATAAACTATAACGACGTTTCAATACCTTTTAAAGTTATGTGCCTACGAGATAGGGCTGGTAACTGATATGAACAAAAAATATGTGGATGCAGTATCCCGTTAGATATTCGGAGATTTTTTAAATAATAAAGACGCGTAAAACGGTTTATTTTCAACCCAATTCTCAAATAACAGCACTCTATTCACAAATTCTACAAAGTAGGTAACATTTCCAGACACTTGTGAAACGGTTTAGAGTCAACTCTATAATGAACGCAATATTGTCAAAATGTCATGTCATGTCGTGTCAAAAAGCTCATTGTCATTAAAAACTTTTCAGTCAGCCCTGAACGTAGCATTGAAGAGCCCGCAAACGTGCGTTACACAAAGCAGTTAAAACTGAAATGCATTGATTGACGGATTCATGGAGACTATAAAAAGTTCTTTGAACCCCTAAAAAATACTCCACGGATGTATTTTGAGTCGCACTGCATAACATTTTGTCAATAATATTGTTATTAATGTTTCGATTGACTTTGCCAGTGACCTATCAATTTGAGTGAAATATGTATTGGCTATTTTACCAGCTGTGTCCACGTAGGTTATCACGAAAAGAATCGATTAAAATGTACGAATCGATATATCGGAGCCTGGAGTAGTGTAGGGCGGGCCGTCACCTGTCCGCCGTATTAATGCTGAGTGAACCAGATAAATTAATGTGTCTGACCCCTCTTCAAAGAAAAAGGAAAAATTAACTGGTATTTGTGAGTATTTTTTTACTATCACTAACTGCTGAAGGTTCATTTCACTCGAGTAAATTTTCTCATTAGCTCTCTAGACAGTCTGCAATAATAATTTGCAAGTAAATAGGTAGATCTTTTTTCTAGTTTTTAATCAAAACGTGAGAAAATTGTTATGAGCTCGTGGTTTGAAAAATATAGCTCGAATATTCAAATGGCTCGTGTTTCCACTTTAAAATGATGTATCTAACCTTATTATTAATTAGTATTTCCACAGTTTCATTAAAAAGCTTTGTTGTTCTGTGTGTCCATTTGTTTTATCGAACGTTCGGATAAACAAGACTCCTTGAACTATTTATCGGACAGAAGTATGATTATATGAAAACACAATTAACGAGCAATCTTTTATCCTCAATCGGAATATTAATTACAAGTAGTATTTTGTTGAATATTTGTGTTTTTGATGAGGAAAGCTCTTGGAAGTTCTATCCATGTTTTGTGAGTGCAGCCTTTTGTCATAAAAGTGATGGCGTTTTTATGGGAGATCGTTTTGTATCGTCTAAGTTTAATGTTTATTGTTCTGACATGCAAGCGCCCCCTTGTGGAACAGACCACGCTGACTATCAAATGAAAGACTAAAAGCAAAACTACTTTATTTAATAAATAATAATGCACTAACTTAAATTGGATTTAGTGAATAGAATTACACATTATAAATAAGTTTTGTGTTTCAAATTATAGTTATTTTAATTAAAGACGTAAAGTAAGTGGTATTTGTAGTTAAAATTATATTTGTAAACTACTCGAAACTGGTATTTATTTAATCAAACATTCACCCTATGTTTATAACTACATTAATGTGTCAGTGTTATAACTAGTTTAGAATTATAGTTATTTAAGTTATACAGGACATTATAATAACATAAATGTTTTGTGTATTTATTTATTACTAGTATTATGATTCAAATTAACATAATAGTCTCTAATAACGGCCTTTAACCCTACTCTGTCTGTCCATTCAATATAATAATGACTTGTAAGGTCATTGCTACTCGACTCTGGGTCAGTGTCACTCCAATATGAACTTTAATCACAACACCATAAAGCGTAAAATATATTTGTGTTTTTGAGTTTCCGTGGCAAGTTCAGAAAAGCTCCTCAATGGATGTGATAGGATACATCCTGCGGTTTCAATTACATTGAAAGTGCAATTTATAGTTTATTGATACGAATGCAGTTCGTTTAGATAAATAAGCTCAATGGGCGAATAGCGAAAAATGAGACACGATTATCTTCTACTATATAAAAATAAGTCCGGTTTTCCTCCCTGACGCTATAACTCCAGAACGCACGAACCGATTTCCACGGTTTTGCATTCGTTGGAAAGGTCTCGGGCTCCGTGAGGTTTATAGTAAAGAAAATTCAGGAATAATCAGGAATAATTCAACAGAAAAGTGGGTAAATCGTTTTTCACATACAGCGCCATCTCTGATACATAGCATGTACTACAAACCAATATCCAACACTTCAAGTAGATGGCGCCGAGTGTTTGACAGCTACTCATTGTCTCTGCTCAGTTAATTTCATTCAAGCTCAGTGTAAATTATGTGGATCGTGCATTTGAGGTTAAATTCAACACTCTGTCCATTGTCCAAAATGCCTAGACAACGACGTGCGAGCATCGGCCGCCGCACAAGACACAAGAAACTAGGGTCGCAGAAGACAGAAGGAGTTAGATAGTAACCTGTATGGGCATCATGGTAATGCGTGCGTGCTGGGGTGCGGACGACTGAGAGCTGCGTTGGTCGAGTACTAGGCGCGCAGAAGACGGTAGGAACTCGGAAAACGAATCTGGTGGCGAAACGGAGTTCGCCGGGTCTGCTAGTTTTATCATAAAACTGCCAAAAATATATGTGTATACAAGCTACATATTAACGATTAACTACATAGCGTACCGCACAAAAATAACACTCGACAAAATTAAAGCTATATGTATCTCCAACAGTAATTCCAGTTCAAGAATTCAAACAATTCTCATTTACAACAAAACCATTATTGGTGCAACTAAAATTAAACGTCAGTTCGTAAAACAGTTCCAATATAACAGTGACAATAACAGTGATTCATGGAACAGGTATTTTGGAACAGCAGCTACTTGGTACTAAGCTGACTGCAGGCGCCGGCGGTAGTAAAAGACACGTGTTTAGAATCATTATTGAACAGTCAAACCTTTTTTGTGTGACGTGCCCCAAAAAAATGAGGCGCATTTTATGTGATATTCATGATGCAAGTCTTTTTTAAGCATTTAAAGGAAGAGGATGTTCTAGACGGACAAATGACGCACAAGTTTTACGCAGAAAGGCCTAGTACTTAAGTAGTCCATATTTTATAATTATGAATGAACCGGATGCGAGAAGCCAAAAATCGATCTCAGTGGCGTGCACTTGGAGAGGCCTATGTCCAGCAGTGGACTGCGATAGGCTGATGATGATGATGATGAATGAACCTCGATCCATCCACCTTTGCGTCTTCTAAAAAAGATGTATTCTGTTAAAGTATTCTTAATTGACATTACCACTATCATCCGAGCTATTCAAATAAATATTAGTTCGAATTAGAATTTGAACAATTTCTTCATTGAATTAACATCGTCTATGTCAGACGTTCCCTTTGACCTATCTCAATTGTACCTATGTACTATGTATCTATATTTATTTTCGTTTGCAAAAATATTTAGGTCTTTTGCCCCGAACGTCAGTCATTAGAAGCCTATGACATTTTATGATATTATTGAGATATATTTTGTGATATAAATATCGTAGCGCAGATTTTAGTGGCCCTTGTCAATTTGTATGACGTTTCGATGACACTATGTTCATAGGTGATATAAGTGGAGTGACGGGTGAACATCGCTGCGTCATTTCGGTGTTCAGTATTATATTTTTTCAGCACTTTATAAGCAAATATCTAAAATCAATTATTTTGAATGAATAATTACAGTAAAAATCCTGAATGAACCTTTTGTATCTATAAACAAAGTTAAAGCTACAGAAAGAGACCATTGCACGAAAATCAATGCATGGCAATAAAAATATCAACATCCCAATAAAACTGAGTCACAGCTTTATGAAGACAATATCAAATTTTATAGCAATATGCATTATTAAATTATGAGTAACTAGGATTCGACTTGGCGTCCCTTGAGCTTTATTCTGCGATATTATGTCAAAAGCCACATTGCGATATATTATTCACGGCGCAAAGCGTATCCCAATTTTAATATTTCACTACATAAATATTATATTGTAATTTAAATTTCAACTGAATGTCAGCTTGGCTGATTGTTTTTCAGAAACTTTCAATATTTGTGTTGCGAAATCATAAAATATTCATAGGTTTTCGTAAAAGCGTTTTGTCTGTACGTGCATACGCACTCGAAATTGTTTTAATTACACTCCGTAGTTATTGGAATAATATTTCTGTAGCTGAAGGCGTGTTTCATAACTTTTGGGTTCGCACTATCTGCAAGATAAATTATGTATGTAAACGAGCCTAACATTGTGAAGTTAAAATTGGACTATTTAATTAATTAATGGTGATAGCATTTCTATAGCATCGCTCTGCTTTTGTTTCCAGAAAAAATGAGGTACATGACCATAATGTGTTTATTTATTTATTGAGGTTAGCCAACAATTGTTTACACCAATTCATAAACGTAACAATAACAATGACGAACAATTAAATAAGTGCAACAATTACTGACAGGCTAACACCACATGCATTATATCGGCGAACAACATTATTTAAATACAAGACAAAAATACATATAATATTTGAATTTCACTTACAGTGCAAACGAGACAATTAAATATAAATAAGTATGACAGTATAACAAAATTTTATAAAAAACAAAACAAACAAGAAAATCATATATTAATGTGATTTTTGTTTTATTTTTTTGTTAGTGATTATTAAATCACTTAATAAACAAAATTAAATAACTTACATTATTTGATAAATTATAAATTTGCTTATTTTTAATTATTGGAGAAATGTGTTCATCGTCTCTGTTTCCCAACTGCACAGACAATGTTTATGTTTATCATTGTAAGCCGTGAACCGTTTAGAGGGAGAATGTATTGAAACACATTATGTATGTCAAACTAAGACAGATCTGTTCGGCAAAGCCGGCGCCAGTTATGATTAAGACCGTGCACACGTGCCCACTTCGCTCAATAAAACGGTAGTAAACGTTACACACGAAGCACTGATCAAATTATCCTTAATATCCTTAATAAAGTCCAACGTGTGTACTTGATTCGTGCAATAAAAACTTCCACGGGGAAATATTTACAGTGATATTAAACTGAGTACAGATCTGCACTTGATGAACGGCACTACAAGAGCTTCGTTTGTAAATAAATATTTTATTTCTTCGTTTTGATTTCTTTAGAAGATCTCAGTTTATGGTAACACTTCATACAAATAAGAATCTATTCTTTATTTTTCTTTGACTCTCACAGATTGGTAGGGGAAGCTTCCCCTAGCAATACACACACACAGTTACAATTTTAGAATGGATATTTGAAAACAAATACTTCGGTCATCGTCAAATCTGTGCTGATCGTATCTCCAACGAACCTAATTTAACATTGAATTACAGGTCATTTATCCTACTGGGAATGATTTGAGTGACAAACAATATCGTCAGTGGACGTGACGCTTGACGCTGATGACTGAAATTAAAATTAATTCTGCGCATCATTATGTTCTGTTTCAGAATTGTGCGGATCGATTAAATAACGTAATGTCAACTTAATAAAGCAGTCGTTCACCTATCGCAGTGAAATGAATGTGATTGTATGGAGTAATAAGCGAATGGAGTGCCAATGTTGGTCTACACTGCCAAAAAGCTTTACTGTATTGCTTTGCATCTTTGTTACAATATTGATGCATCAAGAATGACAATGATTTCATATTCAACTTTATAAACAGTTTTTACGGCTAAGTATACACAATACGTTCTTAAAAATCTTTTAAATAAACCATTCCATACCTAAGTACTCATTAAACTGTCTTAAAATCTACAAAGTAACCCGTTAACATACAATGTTTGTTTAGGCGAGATGTCAAGATCACTTTTACGCACATTAGCACTTCATTCGCTATTTCTCCGTGCACCGGCCCAATGTCGCCATTGATTCGGCTACTATCATCAGTTCCGTGATCGATGACTTTGTTAAACAACAGCCACTTATGCGTTCGTCGTCATGAATAACGTTTGACAACCCTGCTTTGTATTATTACGTAAGATGGAGTCAGTTGTGAGCGGAGGAGGAAGGAGTACGCAAATGTGGGTGAGTGTGGGTTGAACGTTTAATTGATAACGAAATTACAAAACTTATGATGGAGTAAGGTAAGTTATAGAACCTGTGCATGTAATTAGGGTTAGGCCGCATTTATAAGTAGCATATTTATAGGCGTCTCTATTTTTTTTTTTGGTGCAATTTGGAGTTAAACAAAGGTCATGACTTGTTTTTACAAATAACTGCATATTCCAAAATTTCCTTAACGAAGAACAGCTGTCTATAGTGGTAAACCGGGTCAGTGACCGACCAGCTGTGTCTACGTAACTATGTAAACCATACATCTCGAAAACTCATCAGAGTATCGATATTTGTTTGCATCAATCATCCCTAAAACAAACGAATGGCAGTCTGAAGCCTGATTCACACTACTGGTTTATTTCTGCCACAGATACATTTAGACTGGGGCATGAAACGTTCCAATTGTTTTTCGTATAATCTGAGCAAGATGCCATTAAATAAAAGCTGAAAAAAAATAATAAAAAAAAAACAATTGAATTCAAAACACTGTTCGAATAGTTCTCAATTTGAAATCGAATGCTCACAAAATAAGAATAAATCTGTGCTCAAGTTTTATTGGTCTATATAAGCAGTCGTTTCTGAATCAGGCAACTTTTCGCAACTGGCTAACCATTTGTCTTTACGTGGCCATGCGGAAACTGACTGCATTAGATTAGGCAAGATATGATAATCGCTTGCTATCTGACAAAGCAATAAATGTGGAGTCAAGCTGTTAAACACGGTAGACAGACGTTTTCTTAGATTTTACTTAGTAATTGAAATAACTATGAAGGACCATCTACATATGTATGTTTGTATAACCATATCTTAAACTTGACATAAAATATTGTACATAGCGGACGCTACAACAATTGTTTTTCATTTAACATACAAAGGCCGGTTTAGTTTTGAGAAAGTAGAACCAATGCAATAATAGGCCTAACCGTATAAAGCTATCGATGCCGGAAATATTCGCAATTTTATTCATTTTCAACAGAAAACTCTTATCCGTTTATAAACGTATAAATATTTACATCCTCAATTACTATATAATAACATTAAGCATATTGAATGCATAATGTTTGATATAAAAAAGCGATAAATCACAGGCATGAACTTTCATCGACCCACATTTTATGTAACAGTACCTCTTTAAGATGAATCATCGTTACTCCATTACCTTTTATCGAGCTCGTAAGACGTACGTGTATAGATAAAGTTAGAGTAGCCACTGAACTTTGTACTGCCACTTTATAGTTGGCTCATAGCTTGCAAATAAGTGTTAAGTACTCATTTTCTGAATTGTGTGAGCAAGCGCACCTTAAATGACGGGATGATATGATTGATTCTGTGAATTATTATTGTGAAATAAGTACCTATGATAGATGTATAAAACGTGTGTTTGTTTAAAACTATTATTTAACAATACTAATCAAATAACATTCATCCAATTGTACATACTCAATCAATTCTATTATCCACTTCAGCAAAGGATATTGTTAATTAAACCCTCAAATCTCATTGAATCCCAGCCTTACATGAGTTAGGGGTTTGACAGTTTATTCACAGCCGCAAGTACTGACAATATATGTTAGCTAAATAATGAGCCAAATAAGCTTGTTCAGTCGGTTGGGATGACAACAAAAGTACCACTCGATAGTTCATTTTCCGCGTCACTGGCGACCAGCCAAAGCATTGCATTTAATTCTTTCGAGCCCCCTTCCTATGACATTAACTGCTTTTCCTCAGTGTCAGGGACACAGAACGATTTATTAGTAAACAAGAGACGCCACGCGATTTCGCTCGAGGTGACTCACCCGTACTTTAATATATGCGTGTTATGACTATGTAGTTTGAGCTTTAAAATTAAGCAGTTTTTTGCACTTTCTTCATCTATTTTTGGTACTATTTTAGACGATTTTCAAGATTAAAATACGTGGGACGCATTTATTTGCATACAGCAGTAAAAATAGAGTACCTACGTTCTTGCTTCATCATTTGGGCGGCTAATTTAAGAGAGCTGCATATAACTGACATCTGTCACAGTTTCAACATCTTGTTCAGACATAAAACAACGCGTTTCTTCACTGAAATGAAATAAGTGAACATTTGAAATTGAGTGAGCGTGTTGTGTGCGAGTACTTCGCGAAACGCGACAATAACATCTGTTTTCACTTTTCAATGACACAGCTTGGGTTATCCGATATGCACATACGACTTTTTTCACATTTTTATCACGATATTTATTACCTACATGCAGAAACAATTTACAAATTACTGTCTATTTTTAGATTGATTAATAAGTTTAAAATCTCTATTTTTCACTTTAAAAATTTATTTTTACGAATAACTAGTAACGTTCGATCAGCTGGCTCAAAGGTCAGTTCCGGGCCGTTGACCCCGGCAATCGATTGCGCTTCCCGCCATGGAGTATTGTTGGCATCTCCATTGAATAATATTCATGTACTGGCACGAACATCGGTTATTACGATTCATTAACAACTCAAGGTAACCGTCTCATTCATCGCCACTTCGTAAAACAATTCAATACCTAAATATTGCTATCTAACTTTTCTTTCTTTTACCTTTCAGCCACAATTGTTTAGGAAGGAACGTAATAATGTAATCTAGTGAAAAGTTAATGTGATACGGCTTTTGAAAGGTCGGATTAAATTACTTTGGACCCGGACCAACAAAACATAACAAGAGTATTTGGCTCACAGTGAGAGTACTGGAAATCTCATTTCTTAATACAGACCGAATACTCGTATGTAGCATTCATTAAGCTTTGGCTCGACTATGAATATTGCGTGCCGTCTGTACCTACGTGATGATGAATACATTTATAATTTCATATCCATCCTTATTTTATCCTTTCACAACCCAAGGCCCATAGAAAATAATTATAAAAAGTATTTACAACGCAATGAAAGTTAACCCGTTTTACATTTTAAATCACGAGTTTCTACTTCAAGTAAATGGAAATGCTGTGCAACCTGTAGGTAATGCAAACGCTTGGCAAACATTATACAAATGCAATTCTTTCGTTGTCCGTGTTCATGTGAATACAAATAACAGAAACGCGTAAACTACGGAGATAGCATAGAGGAACCAGCATTCTATCGGGTCGGTAAACGTAGACTACTGCGAGATAATGTACGTAGATAATTAAAAATACCTTCTTTTCTTGCACTATCTTTTCAGGAAGTGGGCACGTACGGAATCCGATATCTTGATATATTACTGGGGGGTCGTTGGCGCATTTTTACAGCCCCCACGGGCGTCTACCTATTTATAAGGGCGTGGGGTACCGCCGACCTTTACAAATACAGCTCTAACCGATATGCTCTACAAACTGCTGTCATAAAAGCGTTCGATGAAAGTGAATTAATGACGTGCCATGGAGGGACGCTTCCGCCTTGCTTATACGGAAAATATTGTGTGGGTTCCCTACCCCTTGGATATACGTCCCAACCTCACCCAACACTTTCTATGTTTATGTAATAACTTCATTTTATGTTAAGTTTCATTTTGGAACCATCCCTTGAGATAGTAGGTACTACCGAATCATCAAACCATATTGGCCTGATTTCGATAACGTAAATAATGCATTAGTAATGTGATTTGAACCTATTTATTTCTATTGTTTTACACGCATAGAAACAATGAAACTTCGAAAGCACATCAAAGCTCGACTAAAGCAACAAATATTCTCAAAATGTATTAAAATTATTTTTGGTATGTATTATTTGTATATGCATGAACATTGTTAAGAAAATCAGAATGCCAGAAGATGATCTAGTTTTACGTTAGTGCTTCCTGTTTTCTCAGACGGTACACTGTACACCAATGTGTTAATCACTAGTTCACTAGTTAGGTACATATTTCATTGGTAGTTACTGCAATATGGCACGAGCTTTCGACTTATGTAAACAAACAACTTTTAATGTTCTATGAAGGGAACTAAATTGCGGAACTGTATTTTAGAGAATTTAATTTAACTGTGTTTGTTTTTGTGAACATGTTAGTTAATGATTTTGTTACTATTTGTAGCATTGAACTTAATCGTTCAGCAGCTTGTAAACTTAAAAATACCTCGTAGATATACGTTCTATCAGCACTGTAACAATTTGTAACGAACACTAATTGCATACTTATAGACACGACTAATAGAAATGATACTTCTAAATATGTATGAGAAAATTTAACATCTAACATATCTTTCGATCAGCGGAATCGGAAAATACTTTTCATAAAATAAACTTAATTTACGTAGCTACTCAGGGTAATCCATTGACTATGCAATAATCATATATCACATAGAACTATCAACCCAACATAAAATTGTTGACCATAACTGTCATTTAATCCTGTACCGGAATAGAACAGAACACAAATATAATTGATATCGTTGTTAAGCATTTAGCTATCATGTTTATTGCTAGATCCGAGATCTGTTGCTGTTGCTCCCATTCGCCAATACATCAGCTGTGGACGGGTCACGCCCTCGCGAGCAGTGAAAGTGGGCACATTTATAGTTCGGCAGGCACAGGTAGCCCCCCTCGCTGCGTCTGGCTAAACATAGCCTAAGACTGCAGACTTAGCGCATGGGCGACCAGCATTCTTGGGAGACAAATAGAAGCTTGTGTGTGCACAGGATAGTGCAAATTCCGCCCCTTTAGTAATTGCCATGAATATCTAAAATATTTTGGTAAAATGATGGTCAATCGTTATCCTAAATGATATGTTGTAGTATATCTACCACAATAGTAGTATTTTGTACGATACAACAAGTTCTATTTTGGTATTAACAGCTAGTAGAATCGCTATCGCTTATGCAATGTGTCCGTAGCTAGAGTTAATATTAGGCTGCGCACGCGCCGGCCGCCCGTGCGCCGGCCGCCCTCACTGTCTGCGTGCATTAATACATATTTGTATTTAAACTGTATTGACTCCGCATAGCTATGAACTATGCATACGGCAGGCGTCAATCGACAGAAATATTACTGAGCCGGAAGCGAACGCATCTTCAAATGGACTTCTAAACGTATCTAAATTAGTGCGGAGTTAACCTAATTAAAGGTCAATTTGAAGTTGTAATTGGAGCGTAATAGATTTATCATTACGATATTTATTTACGCTCGTACTAGACTTTGCTTGAATTAAGCAATCACATTGACTTTAAGTGCCTATTACAAAGACTTAGTTCAAACAACTCAACCTAGGTGCGCTTAAAACGTCGCTCAATTACTTAAACACTTTATAGGCAGCGTGTAAATAATAAATTATACGGTCACTTCACACAGGTATTAATAAATTATGCAAAAAGCTCGTTTGCATGTGAACTCTAGTCACGTAGGGGACGACGTTATACAGTGTACAAGCGGAAGCGGCCAATCGATAAAAGATATTGAGACTAACCGCGTTTAGGCACCATTTCCTCCATATGAGTTAACTGATGTGAGAAAGTGAACAGTTGCTATAATATATTGTTGAGTGTTTTGATTAGGAAGAAATAAATTGTATTTTATTTAAAGAAACTAAATTGATGACTTAGTTAGGGGCCATATAAACACTGATGCTCAGCTGAATCCGGTTAGACTGGAAGGCGACCCCAACATAGTTGGGAAAAGGCTCGGGAGATGATGATGAGTTAGGGGCCATATATGGTCGCATCCTGCTGGGGCTGCGGGATTATCCGAAAGAGAATAAGAAGAGTTCAGAAGATAGACAGAGTGCAGAAAGAACATGGTGGATTTTAGTCAGAAAGCATCTAACTCTCTCTCAAGCTGCACTCACAGGGGGTTTAATGATATCCCAACAAAAAAAGATATTCCTACCTTTTCCCCTTATCGCAAAGCATATAACGATTGTTTCAAAAATACGGCTTACGAACGAGCGAGCAAAGAATGGAAAGCGATAAAAGATCGCCATGTAGAACTTGTCTAACTCTAATAGTAGAATAACCTGCGTTGCTGGCATTTATAACGCCAATAAAGATATATTCTAGACTTTAAACTTTTTTCTTTTGTCACACGGCGCAAAGTTCTGTGATTAAAACGACTATTAACGGAGGGCAAACACCTCAACGGGGATTGTAAATCTTGAACTAAAGTTTAGAGCCAAAAAGGAAAATATAACATTTATTTCTATTTTTTATTTTCATATAGGCCGATTCTGTACTATGAGGTATAGAGAACATAAGCTTATTCAAAATCAATGGCAATTTGGGATAGCTGCCAAATTATTATTGTGTTTGTAATTTGTTTCACCTGTGGTTTTACTCGTCAAATTCTTTACAATTAGCTCAGGGCTTTATATCGCTTTTGTTTTATTAAAATCTACTACATTTAACAAGACGAATATACAGATTTAATAAAATGTATTTCGAAAAACGTTATAAAAGCATTTATATCTTGTATTATCAAGAACTGAACAGGAAAGTAATTCTATTTGTTGTAGCACAATGTGACTAAGGAGAACATTAAAAGTAACAATCGGGTATAAAGCAAGGGAGACACGTAACAGGCCCAAGAAATAAACTTGACCATATAAAAACGGCGGTTAACGAGAATGCAGTATGCACTTTTAAGGTTACAAAGCAACTACGACAAGAGTACACTTGGTCACACAGGCGACACGCCTTCATAACAATGCACGCCGAAATAATCCTTCTCCCAAAGGCTTTCAGACCGTTTTGGCGTAAAGCTTGATGAGAAGTGGTAAGCTCTTCGGTCAGCTGTACATAGTTCTAGTGAAACCTGATGAGCGTTGTGACATAAGGAGAATGCGTGAAATGTTCTAGTGAATGTGCAGGAAAATAAACTTGATTTTGCTCCAAAATAAAACTTCAAAATCAAAATTCTATAAAACATTCTCGTATTGTGAAAGGAAATAAGCAGCGGAAGCAAAGTAACTGATATTTGAGTTTGGAAGTATTTATACATTTAATCAGATTGACAAAAATAACATGAAGCTTACCTCAGCAATCATATTCTTACAAAGAAAACTGATATGAACTGTAAGGTTACTCATTGAATCTCAAACAAAATTTTATCATTATCGCTGGCAAACTTTAGCAGACTGACAAATTAAATGCGCTGATTCTAAGAAGCTGAACAATTGTTATTAAAGCCAACAAAATTTGAAGTCGCACGCGAATGAGTAATTCAGTGGAAAACAAAAAGCACCCTTGAAGAAAAATTTCATAGTTCAACAAGAACATATCAAAAATTTTCAAATATGGGATCTTCCATTCAAAGGTGGCACTAAACTATTTTGTAGATACTAAACAAAATATGGGTCAACGATACGTCAAACGTCATAGTTATAAAGTTAAAAGAATAGTCTAAAAATACGATACTGAAACACATTTAGAATAACAATAGGAAAGCGGTATAGAGTTAAATTACTAACACAATTATTATTTGCATATGGATTGAAGCTTATTTGATTACAATAGAGTTTAAAATGGTTTGTGAATGGGTGAATTTGGACGGATGCAGAGTGACTCACCGGAACATTGCGCTGAATAGTGTCCGGATTCACCTGGGAGTCGGCGGTGAACAAGCAATGAATACTAATTGACGAATCTGTGAATAGTTGGTAGCACACTGCTCAAACATACTCTCAATTAATTGTTACAATTTACATTGTTAATTTTTCGAACGGCGACTCGTCCTGAATAGAAATTAGGATTCGTATTTTTGCATGAGCGTGTTATCGTTCAATAGATCTTGATTTATGCCAAGTCAGTCGAGCGGCTGTACTTCCTTATCATAAGAATCTTCATTAGCAATGTTTATTTATTCAGTGTTAAGTTTATACAAGCGACGCAACTGAAGAATACATTGTTTCAACTTCACCTGTTGCTTTTGAAGCAATATTTCAGGTTCCTCTTCAGTTGATTTCAAGATCTTGATATCAATGATTACTTCATTTTAATTGATACTTTATAAGCTCCGAATAATTATTGACTAATATTTTATTTTGTTGGCAATGATAGGATTCTATCAACATCGTATGCATAACCCAATTATGAACGATTCACATGTAAATAGTTCAGCACTCAGCGGCTGAACAACTGACAAACGTCTGTCCCTCTCTAACTGGTTTGTTTCGGTATTATTTTTGTGTGTCCGTCCTCTTTAGTTCTAAATATATCTTGGAGATGCGGTTTCCGGTCAGCACATGCCATTCGGCAGGCTCCCAGATCGCACTGCACTCAATTTGAATGAATTTGTGAAAGTCATGCACTTCCTCAAGTTTAAATATAAGTTGCTTTACATTGAGAAGATAATGCATGGTATATTTATCGGAATCGTTTTATTTGCATTGTGCTTTCTGCCGTATGGCTGAACATATGAATTTTGTTGACGGAAGTACATGTTTTGTCAGATAATAAAGAGGGAAAGATATTTCTACATCGAGCTATTGGTACAGTTGTGTTTACTGCACCTTGCAGTAGTAGATAATGGCCGGAGTCTTATGTCATCGTTATCAATTTTCGGTCGTCTTATCTGCTCGTGTTATCTTGTGAGCGTTTAACAAGAGACTATTGAGAATCTTACCATTCTATGATGTATTTTTGTAACAACGATTTTGTTCTATTACTTAAACTGGTTATTACTTAATATTTTAAAACATTAATTGCTTTTAAAGTATTGTGTGCTAAAGTAAACGAATAATAATTTTATATGGCATATTATTTTAACATTTTGCATTATTTATCGAGGCCGCTAGAAATTGAGGATTAACGTCTACTTAGTTATAATGAGTATAATTCGTGGAACTTATCGTTCTGCAATCTAAAAGAGTGACTTACATGTATGTAAAATATTAAAAAAAAACTTCTTATTCACTGTGTTTAATTTAAAGCCACGGATACATTATTGTGCTACTATTTACTTTCTATTACAGTTAGAATTTTTATTTATTGTTTTAGTAGGTACTATTAAATAATTAATTAGTTCCGCAAAAAGTTGTAAGAATCGCTTAGGACAAGTTAAACAAGAAATGCAAAGTACTTTAATGAAATGAGATAGCTGTCATATCAAATGAATGGCGCTAACAAGCCACATTTATACCACATACATTTAAATTGTAACATATTTTGTATCTAGGTTATCAGCGTTTCCTGGAAATCTAGGTTTAACCGAATATGGCGTGAAAGATGACCAACTCCAAGTATGCTAATGTTGGTCAAACATACCGCTTCATTAGTGTTATTCCGTTAATTATGAAGAAGCTGACTTGATGATTATTATCAAAGATGCACCTCTAACTTTAGAGAACTTTTTGTCGACCGACAGTTTAGGCTCATAAATCAGTATGAAGATGAATGGTAATATGTAGTTAGACACATAACAAAGATCAGTATCAAATCGGAATTCAGACCAGATTGGAATTAAGATTTTCTTAAAAAAAAATAGTTGACATTGACAGCCAACTGTCAACTGACTGTTTAGTCTGTATAATAATATGGGGGTACTCTTACAGGTTGCAAATGTAAATTGGAGACTCATTCGTGCGCATAGATGAACAATGAAGGTTTTTGACAAGCTCAGGAGATTTTGATTAACCTGTCATAATGGATGTGCAGAGAGTGAATGAGCAGGAAAACCAAAGAAAGAAAAAGGTTACCTTTAATCAAAATTCGATGGAAATTATTTTCTTTTTTGAACTGCACAGATTTTTTGTGGCAGTTACTGAGATAAAAATTATGACGTTCTTGCTTGTTTTTTATTGAACAGCGTATTCACTAGATTTTGTAGTCCTTGTGTCCAATAATTTAATGACCGTCTTCGTGCTCATATTCGATTAAAGTCGGGGCTCGTAATCCCATTATAAACTTCTGAATTACAGAGGTGGAGGTTAATACTTTTGGACGGCTTCATGAGAGTCTTAAGAAAATAACACGTGGCTGTTTATGTGTACGAAAAAAAAACTTAATTAAATCAAATAATTAAAACATGTATGTATATAGATACTTACAATATTGCGCTTTTGAACGGGTAAATTAAAATTGTTTGTGTAGTCGTAAAACTGTCGAACGAGATTTTGTTAACATGATGTGTGAATAGGATGCTATAGATAGCGCCATGAATATTTGGGTCAATAGCAATGGCCTCCAGCGCAGTTACATTTTAATTTTAAGTCTAACTCACGTTAATTTTCACTTCTATTGTTCACCATATCACTCAATATGTAAATCCTCTACGTCATAGACATTTTCTCTTGGAATTGTGCCAAGAAAATAATTTATTCGATTAATATTCTGTTAAATCGACTTTAGAAGAGTCAATGGAGAACTAATGCAGTATTTTGAACAACTGTCACAAGCCCGGCTAGCTCAGTCGGTAGAGCATGAGACTCTTAATCTCAGGGTCGTGGGTTCGAGCCCCACGTTGGGCGCAATATCTTTTTGCTCCTGTTTTAAGCACACAAATTTTTTTAAACCAAAATCTACATGGATATGGATGTTTTCAACTTATTAAATAAACTATAGGCAAAATATATTGAGATAACGGTTCGTAGGGATTACATTATGTATTTCATAATTTTCTCGGGTTCGCAGTGGCTCATGAGATGTGTGAATTTGCGTTCATTTATCACTTAGATCAATGTTAGCGCCGCATGTTACAGTCAGATGTGACCTCGTTTCGGCTAAAGAGAATTATACACATCATACAATGTTGGCCGTGTACGTACGTCGGATACACCTAGATATTTCAACGGTACCTAATGACCGAATGTCGTGGTTTTTTTTATATCGTAACCATAACACTATTGGGTTGAAATTAAATGTGTTAATTAAACATGTTGGTGTTGATTAACTCATTTCCTCGATTTATTAACGATATGTTTTTTAGAAGTTATGCTAATATAGGCAGCTCGAATAGAATATAATGGGTTACGAAGCTAAATTATACTGGTGATCAAAACAATCGCCATAAAATGTAGCTATTGCTTTCAATAAGTTTAGATTTACCGTTCTGAGTATCAAACAATGGAAAGAATTGCTCCTTAGATTGTGTTAATGGCTTACATCCGGATAACGTTACAAGATAAACGAACATTTGCAAATATAGGTAATTTGACTACTTTAAAGATGTCTTCATGAGCATAAAACTTGCTTGTAACTAAGTATGTTTCTCATTTGTTTTCTTAAAAACCTTGATTGAGATTTGAGAAGTCATTTGTTTAGAATATTCCTTATATCAGCAATGTTTGTGAACGAAATATGCATGAATAATATAAAGACACTATAGCGGAGTGGAGACAGCCAAGCTAAGTGGTCCGCCGTAAGGGAAGCTCGTAGACAATGCATATCCCTTGCAGTTTGCAAGGTATTTACTGGCTGCAGGCGGGCCCAGACACCTTTTGTTTCGTACTACGTCACCCACACAGCGGTATCTCAGTGCATAAACTGAATCTGTTGAAGGAAGTGCCAGACTTTCTAGCGACATGACGGATAAAGATGATACTGCGTACGAAGATAAGAATTGTGATTCTCTTATTCTTATACGAATGTGCCCGCTGTATTTAAAGAACTGTTCTGAGTAGGATATTGAAATATGAAGAGTACGGGATTCTTATTCCAAATCGCAATCGGACTTTTATTTATTTCAGGTTAGTCAATAATCAATATGAATTTAATTGGATGAAGGGTAATACTTTCACATAGGTTGAGGAAGAAAGTTGTTCTACAGGTGAGTAATTTTAATGACGGTCAAAACCACAACTATTTGCCGTATTACAGTAGGTACATACATATGAACTAAATAAAATTGGTGTAAAAATAATTCGTTACTTGCGCCAAAATTATATCATAAATGACATCAAATAAAATGACATCTGTATTAAATAAGTGTATCTAATTACTATAGGTCAAAATATGCTGGTAGCACTATAGACTACAATACCCACTCTTCCCACGCGGATAATAAACTGGTCGAAGGAAAGTAAAGGTGTCATGATTGCACCTTTACTGCACTGCATTCTGTGTTGGTGACAACAAATGCCACGTAATACACAGCTGTTTGAACGATCGTATTGCTCTCAATAATTTTGCAACGAAAACAGTAAAAAAGTCATAAGAATTCTTTTAGTAAAAGTGAATTCAAACTGGCTGAATAAGATTTAAAAGAAGAATTATTTTTGTACAATTGAATTTCGAATTGGTTGAATAGAATTGTATTTAATATGCACCGATACGGGTATAAGAATATTAAATACTTTAATATTAATATAATAAATATATTGAATTACAAATTTTAAACGCATTCAGTCGAATAAATCGCGTTATTCATGCACCAATACTTCGTTCAAAATACCTTTCTAACTGGTATTCCTTATGGATCGAAAAATTGGAATGCGAAAATCGGAAAATATAAATCCAAATAAGAATCTATTTCTATTTTATAATCTTAGTTCTTAGTAGTAGTATAAGTATTTTTTATTTAATAAAATAGGTAATTTACATTCAAAACAATACTTCAGTTGTAATTTTCTTTTCATTTAATTCAAAAGAAAATTATTATATTCTGAAAAACCCTTTTTCTCAGGTAAGTCCTAGTGACGTAACGTAACAGCTGCATAATAACAAGTGGTATGGAAATATCCGTTCAGTTGCGTACTGCACCAGTTTTCTTACATCTGTTACACGAAATAAATTAAGTAACTCTGGTCACCGGTACCTGATTTGAACATAAGCTAGCAACAGCTATCATAATCAGAAGATTGTGAACATGGATAACACAGCATATAAGACTGAAATACATATTAATTCATGAGATTTGGTCAATGTTAATAGGTTTTGAGAAATTGCGCAGTAAATACTTAAATAGTTTGGTATAGGATGACTGATGTATTATAACCCCACATTTACCTCTGCGCTTAGAAATTTAATTTTCCTATTGAGGTACACAAGACATGAGGATAAACGTTTGAATGCAAATATTGCCTACTTAGCTGTTTAATTATAAATTATCTACAATTAATGTGTTTAGTGCCCAGTTTTGCTTATGTAGGTATATTGAGTGTATATTTCATAGATAGGTTTAGCTTTTATACTTAAAGACTTTTATACTTAAGTTCTCTACTATGATTGCAACGGACCAGTTATCACTTACATAACTAAAGTTTAACACAAACACGGCCTATATGCGCTTACGCAGGAAGCCGTTAACATCGCGGTCACGCCGTGTTTAAACTGTAATTAAATCGGGTTCAAATCTGGTTGAACTCGTCCCGACCGACCTAACTAATTTATCTCGTTACTATTCTTCTGTTCAGATTAAGGAAATTTGGATTAACAGACGATTGTAAGTAACATGCCCGTGAATTGCGTTTTGTTAACATAATCAATACTAAAATATTTTTGTTAAAACTCTTATTGCATGGTTATTGATACAGAAACACCTCTAGAGTTATAAACTTCTGTTGCGAATTAGGTACAAAAGAACAAGAGACTACACTTAAAATTTTCATTCACTGAAACAACCAACCCGTGTCTCCTGCTAGCTGTCGTGAGGCCCCAATGAAATTAGTCGAATTTTTCACTATTTGTAACGGTCCACAAAATAAATGAGCGGGATGTCTTCCCGACTCGCGGAGGACTAGAGGCATGCCTCCCAGTCGTCACTTAGCCCATTAATCTCCTCCCAAACGGTCCGTCCGCCTGTCACTGCCAGTAATCTAATACGACACGCCAGCTTTTTGTCCCCATATTACTTGCACTCAGTAGAAATACGCCTTAAAATGGTCGTTAATCCGTCACTGGATAAAGGTCCCTTTAAGGGAGAATCAAACATTCCTCGGGTACAAGGGACCTTCATTGCGAGCCCCGGCTCAATCTATGTGGACTTACATAACATCACGATTGTAATCGAATAACGAGGTCCGACTAACTACACGTGAATAATAAAAGTAGACACCTACCTGCATAGTCCACATTCTATCTATAATACAATACTGGAATCTTTGCAATTTCTGATATGGGTTTGTGACTATCATAAACATAACTGAAGATATATACTCTCTCGGAGGGTGGTGGCATTAAACGTTCAGCTTTAAAGACTAAAATTGTCCATGTAAATAAAGCCTATTTAGTAAAATGACAGTACCAACTGCCTTTGTATTGTTTATGAAAAGATCTGACACAAGTCTGTGCGAGTGCTCGAAAAAAAGGCAGTGTAAAGAAAGACATTGTCTGGTAAATCAGACAGATTCAGATAACGCAGACAATGCCAGTATAATAAGCAGCACGTTTCCGCCGCGCTTCGGAGGGAGCTAAAGTTTACAAGTCGTCCGGATACACGTAGGATCGTACTTTTTAGTATGCATGAGCTAGAACGGTCGCATCTTCCTACATGTTATAAACCATAGTTCGAACTGTCGTTTTTTCTATCTCCCTCCTTGTGCAATTACAGTGAATGATGATACTTAATTCTTATTTATGTTTAAAAACTTACCGCTGATTTCTCGTGTGCGCTGCGCGTGGGCCGGGACCTCGTCGGCGCCGCTGCACTCGTCGCTAACACGGCCAGGAACAACACCACGACGGCTATGGCGCGCACGTGAACACGAATGCCCATTGTCCTCCCGATCGCTCCCATCCACTTCTGTGCATCCCGACTACATTTAAATTTCAAATTAGCGGCCCGCCTTGAACCACCACATTCGTCAGCCTCAACCCTCTTTCTGGTAATCGATTCTTTTCCGTATACGTCTTCTTTGTTATGCAATACGTATCGTTGAGAGGCTCTATCTTTGGCAGAGCATTGCCTTTCAGACTCATATTGGCATTCTAATTTTCCATGATTAAGTATCCTAAATCTATCTAAGTCAGTCAATTCATAAACTTGTTCTAAATTATCATTGGAATGATTGTCGTGTGCCATTCTGTCGATATTAGTGACTACACATGATGTTTGCGAGTTGTCACTCGGCGAGCTTGATGCAGCAACAACGTTAGCAGTGCGATGCATGTTGGATGAGGTCGGGTCTACGGCGAGAGCAAGTTTTGAACTTCTATGAAAGTGATGTGCGGACGCGTCGCGTTTGTAGTGTGTCGGGGAGTCTGACAACATCGTGGTAACTGCAGCGGATAGTTCGCAGGTGTCAGCTAACCATATTAGAGTGTCAGCAGCGTCGAGCAGTTCTCTCATCAACACTGTTATAGCATGGAACACTTTATCGACATGCTTCCTGTTACCGTGTTCCAGATTATTAATTTCTCTGTGGACGGGATGCTGTGTTATCTCGCTACGTGGGCGATGCGCTGTGTTTGTTTTGTACTTATAATATTCTTGTAGGCACAAGATATCGAAGCGATCTCTGAAAATAAAGAAAAATATTTGATGATTTTAATGAGATAAGTTACAACACAAAGAAATTCCTTGTGTGTCATGTACAAGAGTTTAATTTTACATTAGTAATGTTGTTGACATTGCACATTAATTAGATTCCATAGCGCCGTACTCAAGTTGTATTAAATGCACTCAGATAGAACCATATGAGATCATGAACTCGTCACTTATAGGAGTAACATTGAAAACAGGAAATCCAGATAAGGAAAGCTCTCACAGAGCGACTTAATATTGACTGATATTGCCGGACAGTACATTGTGGCTTGATAACAGAAGAGAAAGTAGTATTTAATCATATTTCTGAGATAACACCTGTGCCCCCGGCATAAATCTTCTTTTATATTATACAACAAATAGATTTTACGTAAATGTGAAGGTATATGCAGATAGTTAGATTTACCTATAAGTACATTATGTATTAGTCTTTCAAAACCAATTAATGGCAAGAGTTTACTGAACTTAATTTTTACTATCGTTTCAATAAACTAATTTGTTAACATGACAAATAATTTCGTATTGGTTTGAGATATAAATATTATAAGTTATTTGCTATTTGTCTAGACTCTTAGTACTAAATGGCACCTTGATCAGAATCTGTTATTTCAACTTCGAAACTGCTATACACATCTGTCAGTTTTCAATATTTTTTTCTTCTGTCCCTACGTATGCTGCTACAAATATCATAATGAAACTTAAATCAACATTTGTAACTGCTGTATTACATATTGGTTCACGTTTTTCGACGTGCTACTGAATCTTCAGGATCTAGAAGGATCTTTATTCTGATCTTTTTGTTTATGATTTTTAATAAATCCACATGGGCTACTCGTTCTGAGTACAGTTTCTTTGACCCTGATCCTGCATTCAATGACGGCAAAATGCCTTTAACTTTTAGCTTAAGATGTTTGATGCTCAACAATCCTTGTTCAGAGTAGAAACACTCTAAATAAGGGCTATTATTGCAGCAGACCATAAGAAAGCAACAGGTAACAATAGATTTATTTTAATTCGGTGTATTTCATGACGTCATAGATGTGACATCATTCTATTAGTTGCATTCAGCTTTTGGACGATAGACGTCACTATGCTGAAAAACGGGCGCCATTTTGATTCTCGTCTGTCATAAATGACCTGTCAAATATCAATTGTCATCATTCCGCTAATTTATGGCCTATGATTCATATTGCAAATTGATTAGAAATTGATGTAGGTAGGTATGAGTTCTGTACGAATTTTAGCGCAGTTTTTAGGGACTGTTTATAATTTTTATTGCTCGTTTATTTTGATGACAATGGAAAATTGTATTGACCTAGGTATATCTATATTAGGCATACTCTTAAGAGCGTGTACGCTCGGCGCGCGATGTCAACTTTAGGTAATTCAACGCAAAAAACCGCGCAGACTAGCGTCGCGGCTGTGTGCGTGCCTATCATACTTCACGTATAGTCACACAAACCATTTTGATCCTTTCGAGTGAAATTGGTAGAACAAAAAATATATTATTTAGTAAATAGTTAATAGCGGGAAAATAGTGTAAGTCTATGGATGTCTAAAATATAAAAGCATGAAAATAAGTCGTTAATACTTACACTCTTTTGCAAAAAAATCGGGCACCTATGAAAACCTTGGTTTTGAGGACTTTCTGTATATTACATACAATTTTCAACAGCACTAAATAGTCAACTGATGATTAATGACAATGTTAAGAGTTTCTGTATTTTAACCGATTTCAAAAAAAGAAAGGAGGAGGTTTCAATTAGATTGTTTTGTGATTGTTCTCAATTTGATTGTTCTCGATTTCTCAAAGACGCCTGGACCGATTTGAAAAATTGATTGTTTATATGAATGGTCCAGTCCATCCAGACCGAAAAATTGTGGTCAAATAACAACAATTGCCGGAAAGCCAAATATTGGTGAAGAGCTTGGGTTTACCATTGCAAATAAAGTTTTAAGTTATCTATCCTATATGCTTCAAAAGTTATTCGAGATCAAAAGTCAAAATTTGGGTACATCCAAATGAAAAAAAATATCGCTCGATTGGTAACAGACATCTGCAATAAGTGATTTCTAGCCTAAGGAGTCCGCCATATTGGATTTAGACTCGCGACACATTTTTTTTCGAGTTATTCATAGCAAGCCCTTTCATTTGATACCCATATCGTAGGAATGCATTAAAAACATTTTTTTCTCTATCTTGGGTATACCGCCATATTGGATATAGAATCATACATTGTCATTAAAACTGAACATTCAAACAAAATTTCAACTCAATCGATAAAAAAAATATGCTTCAAAATTGAGCTTTAAATAAAATAGTAATGTATCAAGATTTGTTGGTCGCGCTTGAAATGTACTCTATTCTCGGTATCCACGGCAGAGGTTATTCACCCTACGCGATGTGACGGAGCGACACGTCCTCTCTGTGAAGCCTTGCGGCGGTCTGGTTTGAGTTGACTCGCGTGCAGCGTTTTATAGTAGTTTTTAAATAATTTATAAAAAAATAAAAACGAGAGATTAAATTATAATATAAAGTTTATGTTTTAAAGAAAGAGTTATATTACTATAGTAAATAATTGTTATATTAAATTAAGTAAGATAGATAGGTAAAAAAAGCATTTGAAAATCACAATTTTTCACATTGTTAAAATATTTTTTTCTGAAAGATAGAGACCTAAATCAAAAAATGTTTTCAACTAACTATAGGCATGGGGATTTCGTCTATGAGTAAAAAAATAAATATGATTAGATTTGCCACTGTTTTCACATGAATTTAAGCTTCGAAATAGACGCTGAACGGGAATTTTATAAAACATCTGTTACGTTATAGGGGTTTTAAGTATATAAACTACACAAATTGAAATTTATGTTCAATTAACTATATGAACAGTGAAATTACCTTGCGTTATTAAAAAATAACATAGTTATAGGAAAAGTAGTTACTGAGAAACAGTGGTTTGAAAAGTACCATTTTAGGCCAAATGGCGCGCGGTTGACGTACACGCTCTTAACATTCACCACAAATTCATTTATAATTGAATGTCAGCCTTAGTAATAGGTGCAATTTACGAACATAATAACTTGAAGAAATCGTTGACAATTTAGAAAATTGATTTGTTTTCATCCACATATCATTATATTGGTCAGATTAACTTCAACACCTATTTACTTCAAAAACACTCGACACCTTTTTTTTTTGCGACGTAAAATCATCAAATGACCCCTCCCGCTGTGGGTTAGCAGCGGTGAGGGAGTGTCAGACTTTTACTGACTAAAATCGTCGTGTTCCGTCATAGGCCTTTTATGTACCAGGGCCGCGGTATCTCTTTCGAACAACCCGCAGCCCCGGCAGGCCTTGGCCCTGCTGGGCCCCGCTGGGGTTGCTGACATCTCTTTGAGGAGCGCGTGGAGCAACGCGCGCCGTCGACACGGGTCTGTCGTCTAGAAAGACAGAGGGACGATGAGCCACCCGAACTCACCGCCCACAGACCCAAAACACTCGACACCTTAGGTTAAATCTATTCAGGTCATTAACCTGGTTTCGTGACCTTGTAACCAGAACCTAGTACCTAATTCAATTTATTGATTAGGTACTCGGTCGGCATTTTTTTTAATTCAAAGGGCTTTCATTTTTTTTTCCTATTGAAACCTACCTACGGTCTGCAAAAAAAAAGTTTATTGTTTTGGCAATAAACTTTTTTTTTGCAGACCGTAGGTAGGTATTGCCAAAACAATAAACTTTTTTTTGCAGACCGTAGGTACTAACAGACATGAGAGATAGACATGAACTAAATTCGCAATGTTGATAATCACCAATTCTACGAAAATCTAGCTATCATCAAGGTTAAACTCAAATTGAAACTTTTTTTTTGCAGACCGTAGGTAGGTATTGCCAAAACAATAAACTTTTTTTTGCAGACCGTACTAACAGACATGAGAGAGAGACATGAACTAATTTTTTTTTTGCAGACCGTAGGTAGGTATTGCCAAAACAATAAAAATTTTTTGCAGACCATACTAACAGACATGAGAGAGAGACATGAACTAAATTCGCAATGTTGATAATCACCAATTCTACGAAAATCTAGCTATCATCAAGGTTAAACTCAAATTGAAATATTTTTGCACACCGTTTTTAGCAGCCAAGCTGCAGAAAAAATCAGAAATTGATTAAGTTCCTACTATTTTTCAAGTTCAGGTCATAATGAAAGTACCTATATCAATGAAAACAATCAGTTTCAAACTATGGCAGAAACTATGGAAAAACGGATCAGAAAATTCATAATGTCATTGACATTGATAATGTGAATAAAACTCTAAAATACATAGACATTAGCAAGCTCTATAAGTTGTGAATGATAACTTGAATAATGCAAAGCTTAGTTAGCGGTTGGCACAAGTAAGTAACATGCAAGTGATCCTAAGTGGGGACTATTTATAAACGAACTCAAGTCTAATTGGAGCCGTCCACATGACCGAGACTGATCTACAAATAAATCATAACATAACACAGTAACTATACGAAGATATAGGTACGTATATGTATTGTGAAAGGATAACTTACAAATATATTATACAGTAAGAAAAATATTTAATGTTAGACTGAATAATTTCCACATTAAAAGTTCAAAAAAAAAATAACAAGCACGCAACACAACTGATAAATAAGCTTAAAAAACACTTACATTTTCTTAATCCGCTCTACATTAACATACAGCAAAGAAAATCATGAAAACAAAACAATGCTTGGGTAACACTCGGCCTTCCTTTCCCTTTCCACTCAAATGAGAGGGATAGCAAACAAGCTTACACAACTGAAACTGAAAACACTAATAACTTTATGGAACCACTGAGACTTTACATCCAATGAATTTGAACTCAAAAATAATGAAGCTAACTAATTCTCTAAAGAGTTGTCAAAAATCGATATATGGAACATCAAAATAGACACTATTATTTAGCTATACGTACAGACGGCTGGTTAAGTACTTAATTCAACTAACGCACTGTTTCTGTGAACATTTGAATTTAGTACGAGTTTATCGTAAATAAAAATGAACAGTGTCCATGAGCGGACCGCTCGGTTTCGGCTCGCGTTCGCCGCGACACAGCGCGAACTAACTACTAAACTTTTGACGGGCAACGCAACCACTCCGTTATGTTGCTTGTATACACGCCATCTGTCCCTTTCTTTTCGTATGCAGGGAGTTGAGACATAGAATCGAGCAATATTTTATCTGTGCCTTCCCTGCTTGCTTTGTCGTCGGTGTGTAAAATATCTTCAAATAAATGGAGGGTCGGAGCTTTGTTGTATTGTCGACTCGTCCGATTTCAATGGGGCTTCATGTGTTTCATGCATCCATTGCCATTATGCAAATATTTTGCGAATTACGTAATATGTGCAAATTATAACAGTAACTTATGAGGCCTCAAAAACGTCAGATAGACATTGAAGTTACAATTATTATGAAAAAATAATGTTCATGAAAAATACAGGTACATATATTATTAACATTATATTTCCAAAAAAATATGAGCATATTGCTAAACACTGGGCCCTCAAGTTATGTACATACAGATTGAAAGTTTTTTTTTACTTTGCGCCCGTACGCAGCTTCTGTAGGGTCTTTGTGCATAAACTTGGGGGACTTATTAGTCTGCGGTTCAATGCGTTCAATTAACACAGTTTACCGTTATGAAAAAAAAACAAAAGCCTTACTTGTGTTGTGAATTGTTTCAAGTATAAAATTACGATCCTTACTTTTGATTCAGAAAGCAAAGAAAAATTATGAGTGCAGAGAGAAGATTTGAAGCAATATTGCAGGTCAGATTTGGCTAGTTTTGTCTAAAGGGAGTCCTATAAAGTTTCCTGAACGTCTGCATCGTCTAGACACGCAGTAACTGTAACTAGGTAAGTTCCAGACGCTAGTTTTTGGAACATAACATCTGGTCTAGACATCGGTGGCATATTGACTGCTAACTATAATGTAAACAATTGCTTTTATGAGACCAGAAGAGATCTTAACCTATTTTTCTGACGAATGATATTACTCATTGTATCATTAAATTTTGTTATTAGGGCCACACATTTTATAGGTCAACCCAAGTATTAGTCATTAGGTTTAAAGTTTGGACAATATACACACCTCAGCTCCTTACGTCTGTTAAGATAGTATCTTTTAAATTCCTACTAAATTAAATACCTAGATAAAAATCTAGAGAAGGAAATTGAACAGTTGATCAATATCTTGAAGTTCCCTCAGTATGAGAGTGACTTAAAATAAACGTTACAACTATTTTCAGAAATAGAATGATCGAATACTACGCTCTTAATCAGAATTACACGATAATGATTATATTTCTCACAATGATAATCTCATTTCCTTTCGTAATACAGTAATCAATTGATACCTGAGCCATGACGGTGCCACGATGATCAATAAAGATAATGTGATAGAGGATTTATATGGGTTAGTAACGTTAGTAGGTTATTTGAACATCTTTAGTCGTTACGGGTAGTCAACAGCCAGAAAGTCTGTCAATCAGTCTCACCAAGGGGTTCTCCGGGGTTGACGACGCAGTCATTTCATGTAAAACGCTGATACTCAGCTGCACCCAGTTAGACTGGAAGTCTACCCTAACCTAATTGGGAAAAGGCTAGGCAGATGAATAGTGTTAGCGAGTTGACTTAGCAAGAAAAATGCAGGATTGATCGATTGCACTCTTGATAGTGAGTAATCGCATACAAACAAAACATTCAGTGTTAATGACTCAACAGATAATTGAATTGAGGAGAAAAAATATGAGCAAAGGTCTCTCGAAGTCTCGCATCTCAGGTACGATTTTTAAATCACGGTCTATGGCTATGTATCACGTAGACTTGTTTCTTTCTTTGCGATCATATTATTTTGTTCTCAAGCTGGTTCAAAATTAATATATCTACAATAAGAAGACTGAAACCTAAAAAGTTACTCGAAGTAGAAATGGAAAATGAAGATATTGAGATCATGGCAGAAGAATGTATTAAAAACATAATATACTTTACACAGCCGTCGAAGTTCTCTCTGTAATTGCAGCTGAAACAGGTAAATCAGAGCAAAAGCAATTATAAACCAATACAAAATAAATTAAAACAAAGTCCAACCCACAGAGCATATGTCTGGATGTCCGCTCACAAACAGGAAAACGGACAGTTAAAGGAAACTGGCAAGTTCACGGTAATGTGCTATAATGCGGTAGTTTAGCATAGCCACTGCGTTTGGACAGACAGGTAGACGACCACCGCGACAATTGACAATGTTTCATCACGTATATGGTCACTGCTTCTAAAATTGGATGGTAATAAACCTTATGCCTCCACATTGTAGCATACGAGTATTTCTCACGATTCAATAGAATTGCAATTTTAAAATGTCGGAAAACAATTTTCTAGGCTGCTTTATCGATCGGATTGAATAATTGAATTAATATTTGTAAATGGTCAACTGCGTTGTCAATTTATGTAAATGACCTATATATTTCTCGGAAGACCGGATATAGCAATTGATGGCGATAGATATGATGTCAGTCTTTTTGAGTCATACAAAAGTTGAGTGCAATAAAAGTATTCTTTCAACTTTGCTGATTTCAAATGTGTTATTATTTTGCGTATGTTTTATTACGACGCGTACCTTGTGTTGTGTCAAAGGAAATGCTTACCAAAAAGAGTACAAGATTATCTGCATCACGTGCTTCGTAAACGCGACAGATAGGCAGTTTTGTAGATACAGACTGTAATCGTAAACATGGCAGCATTGTTTCCTTACTGTTTTTATGTAAGGTGCATTTCCTTGCTTAAAATAATGCCCACCGTTTTATGGTGCTGGAGGAAAATTTTCAAACTGTGAAAAAGAACTGTTACCTTATGGTTCTATTTCCTTCATTTTAGTAATTAAGGTCATAAGCGACTCCTTCAAGAAAATTTCTTCCTTCCTTCCTATTTTTATTTAACCTTGGTATAAAAATACTATTAGAGCTTTTACGTCTACAACATTTTCATTTTATTTTGATGCGACCAAGTAGATATCCATGTTCTTGAATATCTTACATTTCCTTCTCACATTCTTCAGTGAAACGTTCAAATCTATTTGGACTTTCCAAATCTTCGAACAGCTTTTAATCAGAACCAACATTGCTTAACCTAATGAAATTTCTGCAGTTTTGTTAACTACGTTTAAACCTTTCACAGACACGTAGAGAGACATTTAAAAATAGCGTGTGTGGCCGACGCAGTTTTCACATATGGAATAGTACGTGCCTAGGAGTGTTGGCCGAGGCGCCGGCACAACGTGACTTTGACCCACGACTGTGTTGTCATTATACTAATCACGCAGCACATGTTTGTTATTTAAGATATTTTATTGAATGTTTGTCTGGAGTTTGTTTTATCGCGCCGGAAGAAATGTTATCGAGGATCGAAGGTTAGGAAAAAGGCAGAATTTGCTTTCAAAATAGGACATTTTATTTTACTCGGGCAAATATCTCACTCAAGCCTGGACATTAAAGGAATCCCAACATGTATTAAATACGCAGTGATATCAGAGATAATTGAACCAAAAACTTAGATTACGATTTCCTCAATCAAATGCTAAAGAGCATCAAATGTCTACACATGAGAGCTGCAATTCCTAACCTGAAGCAACAATGATATCACTCAGTTGACCTTTCGTCATCACAGATCAAGACTTTAATTCAATACAAAAACAAAGAAATAAAAACATTGCTTATAATTTCTTTACCGTACTCTAAGTGTTGATGAGTAACGTTAGTTGTTCACCAAATTCTAAGTAGTTGACCCACATGCGGACCAACAAAGTCACCATATAAGTTGACTAATAGGATTTATGAAAGCTAACCGTAAGTGGGTTATATTATAAACTTTATGGAAAACTTTATACGGAGTTATTCTACGTTAATTAGCTAAAACTCTAGCTGTAATTCAAATGTACGACCATTTTCTGAGAATCGGGGTAACTCGAAATAGGTCAGCTGTCAAATAGTACCTAATGCTTTTGCCTTAACTAAATATTGCACTTGATATTACTTATTTATGACGATGCAAGCTTTTAGTCAAAGGAGTTCCATATTCTAAATACTTTGGACGAAAATTTCATGCGCAAACTATTTTTAATCAAAAGACTATTATTAAGATAATTAAGTCCCTCTTGCATTTACGTTGACCTCTTCTTAAACAGAGAAGGTGAAAACGAGTAAATATGTACTTAATTAAATGCCTAAATGAAAAAACGTCGAAAATTATCATCGAAAAAAATTGGCATACCTACCGGATTTCCGATCATTCATATCGTTTTCATATGAGTCAATAAAAGGACATAAGGTTCGAGTGCCTGATTAATCATCATTCCGATAATAGATCGCTGGTTTCCGTCAAAATAAGGGATAAGCTATCTTCAAATGATAGGTACACAAAATCACAACCTATTAATGGCTCCTGCATAACCAATACGATCAAGCAACGTACTTTGCTGTTGCTTGTTAGGAGTTGCTTACCAAGGAGTGTCGGGTTGAGGAGGTCAGATAGGCAGTCGCTCCTTGTAAAACACTGGTTGTCAGCTGCATCTGGTTAGACTGAAAACCGGAGCCATACATTTGGGAAAAGGCTTGGCAGATAAAGATGTAAATTACCCAATAATATCGCAATTAAAATAAAATAGAAATATTCAAGTATTAACAGAGTTATTTTTAGTACATGGGATGCTGCAACTGCAGACCCAGGCTTTCTCGACTTTATTTCCAAGACCAAGTCTCAAGGGTAAGTACATCAGCATTGCGTTCTGAGAAAATTTAAAGCTTTTTTATTTCTTCTTATCTTTTGAATAATATATGCCTTCTGTGCGTGGGATTCTCTTAGGGGATCGTGCTTTGTAAACCCAAGCCCCCTAAATAGAAAGGTTCTTGGACAATCTTGAATCAAGTCTGCCGCTTGCATTGTTAAACAAACGTTATTGATATGTTTTAACTATATTTTGTATACAAAGGACTTCAAATTATCGTTTTAATTTTATGTTATTCAAGTTTACCTACATTTGTTTTTCAACCCATTTTAAGTTAAGTATAGACATTTTGATATTTATGTAGCATCACATGATATGATGACCAACATTTTGGGTCCATATCAACTACTATAACAGTTATGAATAGATACTCAGAAGCGTACTTATGATAGTTGTTTGCTTTGCTAACTATAGTTGTTTTTGTAATGATACTGTTAAACGGTATTCGCACTTGGCCCTCTAGATGTAGTTTTTTTTTCTCTTGTTGACATTTTAAACGGAGTATATCTTAAGATAGGTTATTATTTTTAAATAGGGATATGTGCGATGGAGATTTTTTTGTACGAAAACTGTTACTGAAATACGTTCCTAGATAGACTGAAAAAGACTGGTTTTTATATTTAGTATACATACAGACCTATACTTACTAACACATCAAAACACGTGTTTCTACAATGTACTTAACTTACCACTGCGTCACATTTTTCACGCAACAAAATAATAAAGAGCGATACCTATTGGAAAAGTTTACATGTATGACTTATACCAATATCTAGCATTTGTTTCATAATAAAGCTTTGAATTACTATAAATTACGCACTATTATCTGTAATATTATATGAATAATGCATTTAATAATCCATACATAGTAATTATCTGTCACTTTTGTATACTTAGTTCCTTTGTTGTGTCATCAAAGGAATGTATATAGTGTTTTGTGGTCTAGCTAGAGGTGTGGAAAATGTACCCACTTAATCTCTTTACAATTGGCTCACCTCACCTGTTCAAGAAGTTATGCATACGATTTCAAAACAACAGCAAATTGTATGCTAAACAACTGCAAGTAATATCTCTCTTATTTATTGGTTATATGTTGTAATTTCACAAAGATATATGGTGGAAACATATTATAAAAAATATTTTTTTAAATTCATGTTTACCCAAATGGAGCACCATGCTGCTCGTTTTGTCTAAAAAGGCTCAATTTCAGTGACAATTACTTTTTAATTTATTTATTCATAAAATAAATATTATACCTAATTGATAACTTGCTAAGAACGTTTGAGGTTCAAGCATACGACCTCTTGCCTGACTTTGAGCGAACGAGGTTTATAAAAATTGGATACATTGAAAAATATACCGAATTCAATTCAACGATTGGTATTTGTATAAATATTTGAACACGAATAAATCGAAATATAATGAAAGCTTTGCGCATCAAATAGTCATATTAAGCTTGTCGCACGTGGGACCTATATTTCGAGTAGAACTACTAAGTACCTACTTACTTATATTAAACAAAAATTAATTTTATCAAACCAATCGAGACATACCACAGAGATAACGTTATTTTTTGTACAGTTAAGACATAACATTTATTATGCCAACAGATTATTATAAATAAATAAATGCGACCTTTTTGCCTGGGTTAACGTTAAGTTCCGAGAATTGGAACAAAAATGAATATTTCTTAATTTGTGGTCCCTTGTTGATTAATGATGGTGAAGATGTCGGATGCCGCGGACGCCGCAATGATTCATTGAAACGTCCCATCGGAATATTTTGACCACGGACCGTCGAAGTTACATCGTGATAATTACCAGTACAATCTGTTAAAATAACTTGACCCGCTTTTTGTAGCACTGACCATGTAAATCTTTTTCTACATGTTCGATTTGGGTACCTTGGTTAATAACGCAGAAGAACCAAAAGCTTTTCTATGGCCCGTGTCAAGTATTGATACAGAGAATCTATCATAACATATATGTAGGATTGTAGATAGGTAATAAAATGGCATTAGCAGTGAAACTTTTTCGTAATAACGTGGTAAGTTTCAATAGTAACATTTGTAATAAGAATGGCATTTCTAATATTTTACGACTTGCAATAGAAAAACAATGCACTAACTCAGTTCAGGTTCATAGTTCAAAAGCAATTAAATATCTTATGTGAAAATAATACAAGATAATATCTTGTTTTACACACACACAGGTCATAAGTAATCTGCTAGGCTTTCCATCTTTACGTAAGAAAACCTGTGTTATTGCACTAGCTTTCGTAATACACAAAGGTAGTTCAGAGGTCAGAAAACTTATCCACATCGACCTCTTTGCAGGTGGCGCCTCAACTTGTCAGAGTTTATTCATAAAACCAAATATTCACAAAACCTCAGTATTTTATATTTGCACATAAAAAACCTATACTCTACTAAAATCTTAAAATATTCAATTTGAAAACTAAACTAAGTTAGAAAATAGAGCGAATTTTCAGAAACCTCAGAGGTAGCTTAAAGCAACATTGAGAATCTAAAAGTTTTCATCTCAGCTTTTGTCTACTGCTGTAGTGTAAAAAGTATCTACAATAAAAAGTTTATATGATATTTTGCGCGAGCATTATCGCACATGTAATATATGGCAACACAATTTATAACAATTAGTTGCGTGCTGTCAGACCGTCGACCCGACGAGCACGACATCCTGCGTACGATAACGTTCCGATCGACAGTATAACTTAACTAGAGCACTAACGTACTACAGATGTACCGTCCTTTATACATGTACATATCGATATTAGCTACATACAACACTATATATTATACACACACGACACATAAGTTACTGAATGAAACATTGCCTTTTAATTCGGTTTAATTGCAAAATTAATTTGTTACAAATATTCCAAGCAAAATAAAATTCTGGCCTGTCAAAAACAAAGCAATATAAAAAATATAACATTGACAAAGATATTAATGTATTTTCAGAGTAAGCATTTGTAATTTAATTTTTACGAATACAAATACTAAAATAGATGAATTGTTTACTAAACTCAAAGTCACAACGGTTTAATGCTCCTCTGATTTTTACTATTTCCATTCACGAGAGCATAATTAAGCGTGAAACACTATTTGTTTCAATATAATATAAAAAAAAATCTGAAGCATTAATAAAATAGACGTCACAAAGACATCATCTACTCTCCTACATATTATACACACTACATATTATAGTAGTTTTGCACTTTTACTTTCATTCATATCATACCTATATATATACCTATATAATACAGGCACTTACGATATACCCATGGCGTACCTATAAAACATTGCTTCTATTGAAAAGGAAGTATTAAAATAAACAAAACATAGGTAGGCTAGCCGCCTAGTAAAATCTGTGAAAAGAATTCGGTCGGCAATCTGTTAATAGGAAAACATTTCGGATACATACGAAAATAGAAAATTCGGTCAAAGACCACGGCTATTAGTGTTTAAATGCACGGCAAGTGCTCGTTCATTTGTTTTCACATTACGAGCTAAAATATCTGCACAATAGAGCTGGGAACTCTGCAAAGTATAAAAGATTTTCTGCAGAGTCTTGTATGACTATAAGCAAAGATTTCCCATGCAATTGTTAGCACGTTAAAAGCTCTCGCACATATTGTGTCGTTATGTGTTAGCACATCTATACATATAATAAGGTTGATATTTTAAAATAGCTGATATCTACTTAAGCGATCTAGTAGACGACGAAGTATTGAAACTTTTACCCAGTTGGAATTCCTATTATATGGGATCTTGTATAATGTTCATTATACATACCTTAGGCAGAAAAATGTAATATAATACCTGACTTTTGCCATAGGGAATAAAAAGTGACCAAAAAGTGATAGAAGGTACATAAACGAGTCAATTCGAATCTTCAACATTTCACTGAATTACGATGAAATAAAGTGAGTGTAATAAAATTACCCATGTGAAGTTAATACGTTTCTTGCCACTTCATAATTCTCAGTAGGAGAGGCCTTTGACCGACTGAGGGACAGGAAATAAACCAACAATTATAATGCTTATTGTGAAGGTCAGTTTCCAACTAGAGAGTGATATGATTTGATTTTAAGAAAAGTATCAAAATGGTTCATCAAAGCTGGAAACGGGAATCCACCTGAAGTTTTTTTAGGTAAGTAGGTACATGTCACAATCCTGGAATAACCGCTATGTACATGACTCATAAGTCTGTACTGTATTGTGTGTATGAGATTGTACTAATTGGTTCCAGTCTTTATTATAATCACATAAAATAAAATTCTGGTATTGCCTGTACCAGAGTGTTATCCTACGTCAGAAATACTACCCAGCTGTTCCCCGTGGTTCCATCTGCGTCCTGAGGGCACTACTTAATGAACCTGAATAAAAAGTAGTCGAAGTTCTTTTTCATTATGTAGACTAGTACATAGATATGTACCAAACACCTACTTCGTCAGGTGATTCAAAAGTAATTTGTTCCTCATCCTTAGGAACTCATTTAACGGGATATATCCAGACTTATTTAACGGGAAAGCCACACAAATCTATGTAGTTAGTTGTTGCAGAAGGATACAAGTTGCATTGAACCCAATGTTGTTGGGAAAATCCATTGGTGATTACGTAAATTAATTAAATTACGTAATTACAGACATCACCAAACCGCAATATGCAAGTACCTACTAGTTAAATAAACAAAATTACCAAAAAAGGAAAGGTAGAGTACATAATTTCATGATATAGTTACATCATTTGAGTAAGTATTGAAAACTGTTTAGTAGGTAATGAAATTCGGTGAAATGTTGAATCGAGCAGGAAGGTAAGATTTATAGTTACACTAAGTATTACTTATTCAAAAGAACTTTATGAAATGCAATGTTTCAGTGCGTGATAGCTAAGTAACAGCCGCACGGGAGTACGGGACAATCATAAGGTCATGTAAAGCTTAGCGCGGTTGGGCCTTGGATGGGTGCCCACCATATCGTGACCAAAGCGTTGTCATTTGGACATCTTTTTCAGTTATTACAGGAAGGTTACGTTGTTCCATAAATACAGCTGTAAGATAAATTACGAATTAAAGAGAAATAACCTCGATCATTTTATATGGAGTCAAAAGTATCAAACACAGGCCTGCAGAAAATATCCATTTTCAGAATTAATAAATATGCATTTTAGAATAAATAAATATGCATTTTGTATCTGGGTTAATTTCATTATTTTGGACTATAGATACTTTAGAAGGAAAACTGTATTGTGGACACGTCTGTATAAACCACAGAGTGCTAATTGCTACATGACATTACAATTTGACGTCAGAAATCATGAGTCAAGTTTGCCATTGGAACTAAATAGTGGTATCCACGCGTCAATGAATTCTCATACATGCAAAATAGGCCAAAACAAATCTCAGAAAGGAAGGAAGTATGTATAAGGGTAAACACATTTTGCTAACTAGGTCACCTATGGAAATAATATCTCTAAGGTTTGAGGTCTTCTCAAAACGACGGAGTAAAACCCAAAAAATCTAGGCATGAACACGGAATTAAGCTTAAAAAAATTCATGACTTTAAGAAAAGGATCGCGATGTTTGAAGAATGCTAAATATTTTGTAGACCCATTGTAGAACGCATGTACGTTTATTCCGATAACATTGACTTGATCAAAAAGTTGCGCCCAACGTGGGGCTCGAACCCACGACCCTGAGATTAAGAGTCTCATGCTCTACCGACTGAGCTAGCCGGGCTTGTGACTCCTGTGCTGAAATTGACCACTGCGTTCTATAGTCCGTTCCGGGTCTATAAATACGGAACAGTTTGGTCTAAATTAAAAGAAAAATAAAACTTCAATGACGGGCGTTAAACACTGCAAAAAGATTTGGCGTCATGATTCATTGACCACAGGAATTTAGGTAAGCTACCGAAAAAATATTAGTCATGCATTTTAAATGATGTTGTAACAGCGATCTTCCTTACCTATCTTTTCTCCATATTATATTTCTGAAGTACCTACCCGTAGAAAAACACAAATTCTCCCGCATAAAAATGTTTAAAATATTTTTTTCCCCTTATAATGGCATTCACATCTCTTAGGTTTAAGTAAATAGTTAAACCTTTGAATTGGACAGTACTTATCGAAATGTCAATTTTGGGAATTTGGGGCTTTGCAAAATATTAGGAGTATCTAAGAGTCAACTCGTACAACAAGTAAATGATGACGCTTTAAAAGTAGTTCATCCCAACCGTACCTAATTATATTGACCGCCGCAAACCCAATTTGAATTTATGAAACGTACAAAAAGTTATAAACAAGTACCCACAACTCTTATATTAGTACCTTTTAGTGTTATAATTTCCAAGTTTCTCACACAGACCAGCATCATACATATTAAACATAAATGACTGACAAAATAAGGAAACAATTAGCGAAAATAAATAAAATTATTAATATAGACATTCCACGTTATAACCCCATAACAAAAGATGTATCTTGCTTGCGCAGTTGCCCTTAATTTTCCTTTGTTAAATGTACGTACATTCCTATGGCCTAAGTTCACCGTCAACATAAAACCCTCACACTCAGAGACATTTAATGATTACTTAAGTCACTCCTTAGTGACGGATTGTCAAAGAAATCTATCACCAAGGAATAGCTTAAGTAAACATTAAATGTCTCTGAGTGCTTCCAAAAAGTCTGTTATTCCTAAAACAACTGTTTAATTTGAAAACTGAAATTCATAGTAAACAGTTGTTTTCAAAAAATCGACGTTTAAGTTGTCGGCGTACTTCGGCCTTAGTATGAGGTGTAAGTATAAAACGTTATAGTTACGATCAATCATCAGCTTTCTTGCAGACATATTTACGACACGACTATGTTTACAAAAGTTACTGAGTCACAATCTGCGTCGAATGCACTGCACTAAACTGTACCTAAACGAAAAGCGATTTGTAAATTGTAAACAATTTCGAAACAAAAGCACTAATAACTACATCAATTCTTATTTCTGTTAATTGGGGTATCTCGATGTGATAATTTTCTTAAGAAATGTTCCTACTTGGAATCATGAAAAATCCGCAATTTTTATGCACCTTCCTTCCTTTTACGTCTTAATAATTGTGCATTTTTGGTTCATTAGATTTACTTGAAGAAATACTTTACTAACTCAGACTTGATCAAATTCAATATTGCATTCATTATTTCTTCAATCATCATCCTCCCACACCATAACGGTACAAAATCAAAGTAAAAAAGCAACCAAAGCTGCTAAAGAAAGTGCACTCAGTCTCATTGCACCTAACTGACAATACCTACTAAATTAATTACAACAACTCATACGCATCTCTCATTATGACCCGCGACGCGCATAAAACGTCGGGTCTCGCTCGTAAAAGGGGTGAACGATTCGATATGTTCGCATATTGTCATCGTACCGAGAAATGGACGTAATGACAACCAAATTAACCTTTATTATGAAGATATGGTACATTGGAAGTATGGAATGCTCGTCTGATTTGTTTACAGGTAATATTTTGTTCGAAGTCCATACTTTTCCATGGGTTTTATTGCGATTAGTCATCATCATCTCATCATGACCGTAATTAAATTGAACTAATTTATTTCAGGAAATTATTGTAAGTAGTATGTTCCTTTTCTTCATTTTTCATTCCATTCATATCCATCGTTTGACACAAATGCAACGTCTATGCACCTAAAGTAGGTACTGCACTCGTGTCATTTGTTTTTTTACTACTAAACCACTAGTAGTAGACAATTATAATTGGTGCGGTTAATATTCCCGTTCATTCTTAGAAATACCGGTCTGCGTCACTCATAGAACTGTATAACTTATGTTTAGGTACTTAAGTTTTTAAAGTACCTTTGAAGTTTCGATGTGCCAAAAAGGTTAGGGAATTCCAAATCATATTGACGGTGTCCCTATTACCTATACTCACAAGAATAGGTACCATACAAGTCGGAAACAAAACAGAAATGAGGTTGTGGTATCCCACTAGTAAGTTTTCGCTGAAAACACTCGTGGTTTCCCTTCTTGAGTAACTACTACTTACCTACTCAAGAAAATGAGTAATTTTCAAAACTAAGCGCTTCTATTTTCTTCTGCGTAACAAGAAAGACAAGGGGAAACTGCATTTTTACATACTTTTTACACCCTTACTTTAGTTTATCTTTCAAAATGCCCGATCAAAATGCCAGATTTCGTTTGTTTATTTAGGATGTTTGAGTCCGATTTTGACGGAGATACTCACATTATCCCTATTAACAATCAATTTATTCATTCGTAATCAAAACAGGCAATTTCCTAAACAGAAACTACACCTCTATAGTTATATATACACCTATAGAGTAAACTATACCTCTATACACATTTATATTGAAAATCCGATGATACACATGCACTCAACCGCTATCGTTGCATGTGCAATATAAGCTGAATAATATAATACACGTACTTACCTGAAACAAAAGCTAAGCTGTAGTGAAACACGTAAGTTCCGCAGAGTTCCGCCTAATTTCTTTGACGTTAACTAGTCATGACTCAGTGGGAAAACCGGCCACAGAGTGCTAACTCATTTATAGTAAAAAACCGCAAAATAAATAAAACCTGTAAATCAATTTGTTTAATAAAAAGGTGTCTCAATCATTTCTAGTAGGTCAACAAATTAATATAATTATGAGTCAAATGAAAGGTAAATATAATTTTGCACGTAGCTTACTAAGGTAACTATTTGGTGGGATAGGCATGTAAACGTGACAATTACTAATAACATGAATTATGAACTGTCATATTTCATAGTTACTATCCAAATTATGTAAAGGGGTTTCCCTATTTAATCTATCGGAATCCATTGCAAATCACTTTTAGTCATCAATGAAACAATAATCATATTACTTGTAATACCGAAGAGAATTTCTGTAATCTTTATCACAATATTACTGGACCAACGAAGTACTTACCTAGCTATTTTTAAAACATCCGCGTCCTTGCTTGCAAACCAAGGACTTTTTTTTACTCAAGAACTTTTTATATTAAGGTCTCGTTGACTGATAATACATACTTACGTAACACATTATAAGTTCTCTTCAGAATTGAAACATCATTGTTCCTTCACTGTTGATTATATGAAGTTGACAGTTTAATTATGGTAAGCGCTAATTGTTTTTCGTAAGCTGTCATGCACGTGGGCTTTATTTTATGTTATACTAGCTGTTGCCCGCAACTTCGTCTGCGTGGGCAATATAGAATAGTCAAAATACTACTTATCCCGTAGGTGCATTCTTTCACGTGACAGTATAATTAGGATTAGCACTTAGCGGTCGCATAGATTCATTGATCAAGGTTGAGTTGTGGATGTGACCATTTATCTAAACAAAAGAAGTAAAGTTTGTGACGTTGTGAATATCTCTGGATCCAGTCAGCCAATTTGGAAAATTATAACGTATGGTGCGTAAATAATTTTCACAGGAAACAGTTGTAATCTATGTCTATATGCTTTGAGTCTGACAAAGCTGTCATTTGTACATTTTGTGCAGCTGCTGCGACTAATCAGAAGCCAGAAAGTCTGTCAGTCTTACCATGGATATCGTCTTGTGTAGTTGACTGGATTGAAGGTAGCTAGATAGGTAATCGCTCCAAGCAAAATATTGGTACTCAAACAGATTCGGTGACTGGAAGCCAACACCAACATAGTTGGGGAATAGCTGGATGGATGATAAAATGAGTCATCATCATCAGCAGGCGCATAGGGTAGGATAGTATCACTATTGGGGAGAAACACTTGTATGACGGGGATTTTCTGTGCACTTACTCACTATGGTAAGGCTGACCCCACATTAGGCGTGCGCGATCCTCGGGCGTGTGAGTAGCGCGGGCGTCGCGAGCGCGCTGCGTGAACGACGCGTTTTGCTGCCCTACGGCATGTGCACGCGAGCACGCGGCGCTCGAGTTGCGTTCTTACCCCTTCGCCCGCTATCCCCGCCGCCCGCTAAACGCCTTAGCAGTTAAACGTCAAGGAGAGCGGCACGTGCGCGCCGCGAGCGCGCTATAGGTAAATGCCGCAGGGCAGCAAAACGCGACGCACGCGCGGCGCCCGCGCTACTCACACGCCCGAGTTCGTACTTGAAACCTGCAGTTTTGCCAAGATTTTCAAAATGTACGCTTGCAATTTGTCATTTCTTGGTGGAGCCAGCAAATCGAAAGAAACATAAGTGTTGTATACTGTGCGTCACTACCGCACACACCGGGAAAATTTCGCTCTTGCGGAAGACGTTTATATACCATATTTTTTGTCACACAGGACGACAGTATCCACCGAAACACTTTCAAAGATCTGACGAACGAACAAATCAGACCTGACTTGGTCACCTGGGGTCAATCAGAGCTCTATGAAGCGATCATATGCTTTGGCTCCTACTGTTACTGCAGTTTCTGAAAATTTATTCACCTCATTCAACGATGAATGTAATTCTGATGGTACTATTAAGAACACTTGCTTAGCGCAAAAGCTGACGTTGGCAGGTCGACTCTTTTGACTTCTCGAATAGGATACCATTGGTTTTTGTGCAATGCACACCTGCAATGCATGCTGGATTAGGATAGGATACAGGTGGATAGGATTTGCAACAGAAAACAATTCTGTCTTTGTAATTGAATGACATCAAACGTAGTTTTATATAAAAGGTGTTTTTTTAGACTTGGCTCGGGTCCTACTGAGACTGTTCGTAATCGTGACCAGTGTATTTGCGATCAGAAGTTGAAAGTAAGCATGTCTCTGGTATGCGACGCGCAATGTGTTCGTTTTCAGACGCATAAAGCATTTTACGTGTGTATGGTATTAAATCGAGAAAGCTCCCATTTCTTATCTGCACTTTGTATCTGGGCTTGTTCTTAAAGCTACAGAATCCTACATTACCTACCTACCTCACGCTTAGCAGCGCTTGCGAGAGACAGATCCTCATTTCTTCTAGGATTAAGTTTACATACTTTGCATCAGAAAAAATAATTAAGGTCTACTTAATACTACTCACTCAAAGTAATTTGTTTTAAGGCCACCACATTAGTGGAAGATAAGCTAAACTATGTTTATGAAAAAAAACCTGATATGAACTCCATCTGTAACTTTAAATGATAATTAATTGGTATACTAAAGTCATCATTTTTGACATAATGTTCAAAAATTTATTTAGATGGCACCGTTTTAAATTTGGCTGAGAACTATTAATTTTCCTTTCATCAAGGTAATAATTATAATTGGATTTTGATGTGGCACGGCAAACTGACACACACTATTGAAATGTCTATCGAAAAATTACACTACGTGTTAAAATATGGTGAATTACGGAAAATACACAACTCCATCTGTTGAAATAATAATCCTCTATAAAGAATGTATGGTAATTTATTGTCATTTACCACCTCGCTCCTTTGTCAAATTGTATGTATTTTATTTAACACAGATTACCACAGATGGAGCTACTTTAACCTTGGCTAAACAAAATTTTCATTTTTTTTTTCTTCCGAAGTTACTTATGAAGGTGTGATTTTCTGTGTAAAAATTAATAGGCCGATCAACTAATATAAGTACAACATTCAAATGTGCAGTTTTGACAAACAGATTGCGTGTCGTAATATTTTACATCTTGAATTCACAAAATTAATCATATCTTTTGATAGAGTGAATCGATTTCGATGAAACAAAAACTAAGTAATACCCCAAGTTACGTAGAATTTTTGTATATAAGCATTGTCTGCATTGAATTCGTAGATTTTACGTGAATCCCGAACGAACAAACAGATAAACAGACAAAAATGTCAAAAATGATGGAAATGGGTTCTGTTAGTTATCCTTTAACATGCTGGCTAGTATTTTTGTCAATTTCTTCAATGTACAAAAATTACTTTTCTACAGATTTATTATATGTATAGAAATTCACTAACTCACGCTTCTATTCGATATGATTACGATGAGAATTGGAAACTAAAAAATATGTTTGCAGTATTTACTTTTATTTAAGCGGAATGGCATATATGATAACGTTACTTATGCGTAAAAGTTCCTTAAAAAATAAAAGAAAATAAAAAACACTAAAAAGAAGTTATGTACCTCGTAATAATGACACCAGGAGAATTATACAATTTTACCTTTCAAAAGTATTTGTGCACGTATTATACTTACCAGTAACAAGTCTCAGAGATAAATTAGTGGCTAATTCGACATTTCGACAGTGTATTTGATGACTAACAGTCTTTTCATGTATTAAGAAACAAAAAACCCAAAGTCTAAAAGAAAGATATCAACCAAGGCTTAGTTAGTGACGCCGTAAAACAGGCGCCTGAAAACAAATTGCCCGAAACTAACCGACATTAAATAAGTGAGGTCCAGTGACCCACATAGACCCTATGGTTATCTACGTAATAAGCGATCGCATATGTCGAGCTTAGGTCATCGGCGTTGCTAAGTAAAAGCTAACTGTCGGCCGTGCCACTTCCTTCGCGCCGCCGGAATACTGAGCGAGTAGCGTCGCGCACACAAGTTTAATGACATTTCTTTTTATTGCCGTGTGAGCCTTTTGTAAGGAATTTGCCGATAAAGATTGTGGCCAATGAAGTTTTTAGTCAGGAATTTAAGAATTATCAACATAATTGAAACTCATTGCGCTCTACTATGAAAGGACAGGAAGGCATATATAGGATTCGTCATTCGAGTTAACATCTCAGGCAAAATATTGGCAGTTGAGACCTTAATTTTACAAAAAAAAAAAAGCTGTATTATTGTATAATCGAATGAGTTATCTTTTCATCTGCAACATTGATAATGTTCATTATTAAAAGATTCTCAAACATATTAAGTATGTGAGTAAAGAGTCGTTAATTGATTTCCTTAAAACTTTCGTACGTGAGTATACAAACCGGCGGCCGTCAGCGCCAGGCGCCAGCAACTCAATCAAATGACGTGATAATAGAATTTTGATAATCTTAAACAAAACATTAAAATCAATGTAAAAACAGCTCATTAGTACGAACATCATTAGTGAAAAAAATATTATAAATATGTTTCAATGAACTTGTTTTGCTGTAGTACTTTACTTACTTAATTGGATTAAGTTCAAAGGATTGCTTTTGAACTTGCACAAATAAGTACCTATGATAAGTTTATTTTATCATGCCCGTGAAAACCCACATAATTAGCTATTCTAAAATATTTCACAATATAATGAGGCATACTATTACAAAAAAGAACCTATCACTAGAATTCATATTTCTCGTTGAAGAATAATGTCTATAAAAACTTAATTGGATAGGTACGAAAATAAACATGGTTATTGCAAAAAGGTTGTCGTACATTCATCATTTATCAACGGGATGCAACTTACAGACGGCTTTAATTCATAGGGTTCAGTAGTAGGTTTATGGAGCCTGAATATTATTCATCTCATCTTGCAATATTTACCAAAATCTATGATTCATCATATGGTAAGATTACTTTTACATAATATTCAATAAGTAATTATTTTGATATTTTGGTTCATATAATGTAACTCAATGTCTCTCTTGCTGTTTTAGTTCACGTTTTCTGTTTCAATCTTATTTTACCCTCAAGAAAATATTTATTTATATCATATTCTTTCCTTTTTATGTCCTTTATACTTTCATATTAAACTGAATGTCATGTCAAACAAATGTCAAATGGCAGCCGTGTGTCAAACTTGCACAGATAAAATTATGTGCGTTTTATAATTTTATTCAAGGCAGTTTTAATTTTTGTTACTAGGTAATTGTGTAAAAATTCCGTGTCTTTGTTTTTGTGTATTTTGCTATCATTGCTTTCTTCAACGGTTTAGTATATTTTTTTTTTCCTGTTCTTGTTATATTTCTACTGTTATCTTTTTTTATTTTTTCATTGTTCTAATATCTATTGGTGTTCGCTGGCGGGTGGAGTTGAAGTAGTTAAAACAGTCAATTTATTTTTTTATTTAGTTTTAGTTGTTTAGTTTTATATACTTATAAATATTTATTTTATATATAATATTTGCCATTTATGAATTCTGATAGTGATAGTTTTCATTCTGCTAATGAATCCTTGGAGAATGATGATAGTTTCTGCTCATTACCTGAAACCCTCGGAGATACTTTGAAAACTCAATTCCAGCAATGTAATAAAACTTTTAATGTATGTCACATTAATGCTCAAAGTGTCCCGAGTCACTACAGTGAACTCGTCGTCACCTTTAGTAATAGTAATGTTCACGCCATCCTGATTTCTGAGAGCTGGTTTAAACCAGATCTCTTGTCCACCTCGTACTCTCTTCCTGGCTTCGTTCTTATTCGGAATGATCGGCTTGGGAGACGAGGGGGTGGAGTGGCAATTTACCTTCGATCAGACTTTCCTTATAGGATTTTGGCCAGTTCTTCTGGACCTCTAGCTAGTGCTGAATATCTCTTTCTTGAGGTTTCAGTCAAGGGGGCCAAAGCTGTCGTTGGTGTTGTCTACTGCCCCCCTTGTGTTGACTACTTCACTGATTTTGAATCGGTTTTAGAATCGCTGGGTTCAGAGTATGCGCATTACATCATCATGGGTGATTTTAACACAAATCTCCTAACTCCCAACTCACCTCGTTCCCGTAAACTCCTGCACCTTGTACAATCATCCAGCTTAACTGTACTTCCTCTCCAGGCTACTCACCGATCCACGGTCGGTGATGATTCCTGGCTGGATGTAATGATAATTTCCAACCAATCCCTTGTTTCCTCTCACGGTCAATATCTTGCTCCTGGCTTTTCTCATCACGACCTCATTTTCCTTTCCTATATCCTTAAACCTCCTAAGCCCAAGACTAAGGTTTTGCATAGGCGGTGCTTCGCACGCATGGATGTTGATCGGTTGCTTGAGGACGCCTTTAATATTGATTGGACGCCTTTGGTGACAACTGATTCAGTAGACGACAAGGTCACCATTTTTAACAATTTGGTGAACAAGCTGTACGATGTCCATGCACCAGTTAAAAAGGTAAGGGTAAAACGACCACCAGCACCGTGGATGACCAGTCTCATCAAGATTGCCATGCGTAGGAGGGACCGTGCGTTTCGCAAGTTTAAACGGGAGCGTACGGACGAAAACTGGGCTCTATACAAGGCTGCTAGGAATCGGTGTAATCTGATGATACGCAACGCTAAACGCCGCCATATACTAAGCAATGTCTCATCATCGACTTCTGCTGATATCTGGAAGTTCTTAGGGACTTTGGGTATTGGCAAACCGCGACATTTAGACATACCTAGTTCGATTACTTTAGATGCTTTAAACAATCAATTCAGCACTTCTTCCAATTTGGATTTTTTAACCAAACAGGATACTCTCAATTTTATATCACGTCTAACGCGTCCTAATATTGATCCTTTTACTTTTCAGCCAGTCGATGAGGGAGAGATCAGAAGAATTATCCTGTCCATTAAGTCAAAAGCGATGGGATGTGATAACATCAGTCGGCAAATGATTGTTACCATCCTTGTCCCGATCCTTCCTGTTATCACCCACATTGTCAACTATTCCCTTTTCTCTGGAACTTTCCCTTTGCTTTGGCGAAAAGCTTACGTACGCCCTCTTCCCAAAATTTCCAGCCCCACTCTCCCCAATCATTTCCGTCCAATCTCTATTCTTCCCTTCTTGTCCAAAGTGCTTGAGGCTTGTGCTCATAAGCAATTTGCGCGTTTTGTTTATGCTAATAAACTTATGAGCCCACTACAATCTGGGTTTAGGCCGGGCCACAGCACTTCCTCTGCCCTCCTTAAAGTGACTGGCGATATTAGACGGGCTACGGAGGACGCTAACCTGACAGTACTGGTTTTAGTCGACTTCTCGAATGCGTTCAATACCGTCAGTCATGATATCTTATTATCTATCCTATCCCACTTGATGGTCTCTTCTAAAGCATTAGACTGGTTTTCTTCTTATCTTCGGGATCGCCAGCAGTCTGTTCGGGTGGATGAAGGCTCATCAACTTGGTGTACTTTGAATGCTGGTGTTCCACAAGGCGGCATACTCTCACCTCTTTTATTCTCGATATTTATAAATCTACTCACTCTCGAGCTTCAGTGTTCGTATCATCTCTATGCCGACGACTTGCAGCTTTATCGACACACCAAGGCCATTGACTTGATTGATACGCTTGACAAAATTAATGCAGATTTGGAAGTGGTGAAGAATTGGTCTGACAGGTTTGGGGTGGAGGTTAACCCTACCAAGTGTCAAGCTATTATCATTGGGGGCTCGAGAGCTATGAGCAGGGTTGATGGTCTTGGCTTACCACCTTTAGTTTTTAATGGTATCCTCATTCCGTACAGCTGCAGTGTGAAAAATCTTGGCCTACACATTGACTCTACGCTAAATTGGCAATCACAGGTTGCAGCTGTCAGTCAGAAAGTTACTTGCACGCTACGGTTCCTCTATCGCTTGAAAAATTTTCTCCCGTTCAAGGTTAAGGAGACGCTTATGCAAACCTTAATCTTTCCAATAATCGACTATGGTGATGTTTGCTACTATGACCTGAATGCAGATCTGCTCAATAAACTTGACCGGCTTCTCAACAATTGCATTCGATTCGTTTTTAACCTCCGCAAGTACGATCACGTGTCAGCGTATCGAGCGCAACTTAAATGGCTACCGATAAGACAACGACGTGTGATGAGGGCATTAACTACTCTTTTCTCTATTCTACATTCTCCCACTTCACCTTCTTATTTAACTTCTCACTTCCAATATATGTGTTCTCAACATTCCAAAAATCTTCGTTCTTCAAATAATCGTCTTCTGCACTGCCCTACTCACCGTTCAGACATCATTCATTCTTCCTTTTTCGTTAAATCCATTCTTCTGTGGAATGAGCTTCCTCTGGAAATCAGGATGGTTAACAGTCGATATTCCTTTAAAAAGAAACTACGCGACCACATTCACAAGAAATTGGCAGAATCGCTACCATAGCTTTTTTTTTCTATTCTTTTTTTATTCATGGCAAATGTAATATGTATGTATGTATTTTGTGTATTATTGTCCATATATTCTATATATATATCTTTTTTCTCTTTGCATGTAGATTGTATTAAAAACTGCACCTACCACTGCTATTTCCCCACCACCCAAAGGTAGACTGGGAGAAAACGCCTAAGGCGTTAAGTCCGCCATTGTACTATTTGTGCAAAAATAAATAAATAAATAAATAATTAATGGAAAAAATTAAGTAAATTATATAAATGACGCACATAAACTAGGTAAACTATCCAATCATTTAAAATGGGTACTTAAATATTACTTAATGCAAATATTATTTGCAGCATAATTTTTGTAAAAACTGTTTTCGCTTATGACTATAAAAGGTCAAACCTAAATACGAAATACAATAAATGATTAATTTATTTATAAGGAACCCTTAGTTTTTTCCTGTGTTCGGGGCCCTTTATGAGTTTTTATATGCGGTAATCAATAACATTGGCATTCGATGTGTCACAGCGATGCACTGACTCAGAGCTGCATTGTTGTCTGCCAATTACTATCTAGTGTATTGATAACTGAAATTATTCATTATATAATTAATAAGCAGCCTGAAATACAACACAAAGTAGGCATGCATCATAGCAACATAGCAACATAGCAGAGAATAATACCATTTTTAATTACCTACTGTTTCTATCGCCAGGTAACTACTTACATATCTTAAGAATGTTTGACGTTTTGATAGAATTTGACTTTAGATATTTCTCAGATAGAACTTCTGAAAACAGGGATAAGCTTCTCTAATGAGATTATGTATTATGAATGAATTATAACGTCGGATTTAATAAATTAATTATTTTTATTATGTCACCGACTTATACTTAGACAAAAAGTTTCAGTTTTTCATGAAAAGTTGTAGTGAGTACATAGATACCTGGTTTTTTTCTTTGTCTAGAGTCAAAATACTATTTACAGAAGTGCTTGAATCAGTTGCAAAAACACCATAGTCAATTCAAATAAAAACAACGAAACGCAATTCTAAAACCCAGCAGCTTTTTCGTCGACGATTAGTCGCAAATCCGAAAAGATCGCAATCGCAATCCTGTGTTTGTATGCACGAAACTCGGATCCTTTTTAGGCATAAATACCTGAAAGCCGCTTTGTTAAGCGACGTAGCGTCCAATTATCCTATAATCCATATCCACAACAGCTTTGTCCTTTAATTTTGGATCTCGGAAATCGGATTTCGTGACAATGATCCGTTGCATACTGAAAGCTTGATACAATACCCTTTACGCTTGTTCGGGAATAGCGAAGCTTATTGACTTACATGGCAAACACTGTGATAGAGGAAATGGCGTGCCTTCAAGCAAATAAACATCATTAAAAAACTATTTGGGCATTTTCAGAAAATGGTTCACCATTGTCACCATTATCGAGTCTCCAAATAACAGCTATAGGTATATACCTACCGAAAGAAATAACTACTTATATAGTCATTGTAATCTTATTGGACTCTTAAGGACTTTTCTCGCTTACCTGCAAACTATTTTTTCTTGGCGTGTACGGTATTTTGTAGGATTTATAACAATGTGGGTAAAAACGGTGCCGGGTATAAGACTCCACTTATCGTCTATGATAGTCTTCGTCTATGATAGTCGTGTTCGTTAGGTAAACAGTTTACCTAGTTTACAGTAAACTCATGAATGGCCAACCATTTAGGTAAGATGAAAATTAGAGGGGAGATAGTTTAGACCATATAATAATTTTCGGGCGGGTGAAACCGTGGGCAGGAGTTAGTTAATCATAAATGTGCATTTCAGCCAATACCAATTCCACCTAAGTATTTCGTAATAAGACGGACGGTCTTATTATAGCTGCACTGCATAGCGCCATCTATCGTCGAGTAGCATTACTCTGATACTACCTATAAACTAAATTGTGTCAATACTTTCCGGAAGATGGCGCTATTTTCACCTATTCATAAATGTACATAACTTACTATGAAAACCGATCTAAACTGGAATTATTTTATTCTAATTCTCTGGACAAGATTCGTATCACAAAAAAATATTAAAGAATTCTAGAGAAAATGATGAACAAGTGTGTGTAAGCGGATACTTAGCTCCTGATAGATAATTTTGATTTTCTCCACATCGGCCGAAATAGCTCAGTTGGGAGAGCGTTAGACTGAAGATCTAAAGGTCCCCGGTTCAATCCCGGGTTTCGGCAGTCTACTTTTTACAGGTCCGTTAATATACGCCTCAAGTTCCATTGAACATACGTTGATGTTTTTAACCGTCTGCCGACGATATTGCAAATTCTTTTACCTATTATTCTAAACAGCTACGTGGTACGGGAGTACCTACCCCGGGAAGCAGCAACCTTAAAAGCGACTTTTTAGAACTTCCTGATAATATCAAAGATGTCGAATACACGTTATTTAACAAATGTAATTTAATGTAAACCTTACAAAAAAATTGTTAACACTTTTTCGACAAATCGAAGAGTAGAATGATGCAAAAAGGAATTGCATCGGCCGGGAATCGAACCCGGGCCGCCCGCGTGGCAGGCGAGCATTCTACCACTGAACCACCGATGCTTACATACTGTAATTGAAATTGTGGTATCAGTTGAAATCAACTACGTCATAACCACAGCGATAAGATTTTATGTTCGGAATGGTTCGGAAGTAATCTATTTCATCATCATCCTCCGAGCCTTTTCCCAAACTATGTTGGGGTCGGCTTCCAGTCTAACCGGATTCAGCTGAGTACCAGTGCTTTACAAGAAGCGACTGCCTATCTGACCTCCTCAACCCAGTTACCCGGGCAACCCGATACCCCTTGATTAGACTGGTGTCAGACTTACTGGCTTCTGACTACCCGTAACGACTGCCAAGGATGTTCAATGACAGTCGGGACCTACAGTTAAACGTGCCATCCGAAACACAGTCATTGGTGTCTAAGATATACTTAGAAAGTACATACAAACTTAGAAAAGTTGCATTGGTACTTGCCTGACCTGGAATCGAACCCGCGCCCTCTTACTCGAGAGGTTGGTTCTTTGCCCACTAGGCCACCACGACTTTTAAGTAATCTATTAAGTAATCTATTAAGTAATCTATAGTAGGTAATCTATTTGTCAACATATTTTTTTTTTCTTGATTTTAAAAAAAGAAGGAGAGTCTCAATTCACCCGCGTTTATATATTTTTAAGGGATTTGGTTCAAAAATAGATTTCTATAAGTTTTTTTGATAAAAATTCCATTTTATTTATATCTATTAGTTACTTACTTACCTCTATTACGTAGACTTTAATAGCGTAGTCAGCTTAGCGGATGTGTTAATTTATCAAGATCTGAATCATCGAGATCATTATCAAATAATTCAATTAGGTATTACCTACTTATCGTTCATCAAACATTATTAGTGCTTATAATCTACCACAAAACAATATTATAACAGTAACACAATTTAATCAGGAAGTACCAAATGTGTAACGTGTACATTGTAGGGACATGAATTTCCTTTTTTTGATAACTTTAAACTTATCGTTCAGCAGAAAAACTAAAAGTGAGGTGTTTTTACAGTAATTATGATTTTGGACAAGGAAGAAGGAAATTCCATGAGTTGAGTCACCTAGTAGTAGATCTATCTTGTAGTAATCTGACGTAAAGAAATCGTATGTATGTAAAACAGGAACTTGATTTTAAAATGGATTGAGCCCTGTCCAAAAAGTTAATATTTTATTTAAAGCATAAAATAATTCGAGATGTTATACATACTTTGTTTTCACTCAGTTTCTGCTTCAGTATTCAACACTGAGGTATTAGATTTCACAAGTTTGAAGCCGCTCCCTGTTTTTAGCGTATTGCGATGTTTCTTCCTTAGGTAATTTTCCAAAATAAAAATTTAAGAATTTTAAATGATCATTTCACAAAAGTAGTTTTCTATGGAGATTCATTCAGTATTTAGTATTCAGTATAGGAAACAACTGAAACAAGTAAAATAAAAGCTTTTAAAAACATACTTTCTAGTGTCATGCCCACTAGAAAGCTTTTCAATAAACATAAAATGCTACTACACACTTTTATTGATACTTATTTACAGTTTATTTTGCATCTGAGAACTTAAGTAGGTGGATTCTCAGCAATACTTAAATCTATGTAAGTGCATTCCATCATCTGCCTAGCCTTTTCCCAACATAGTTGGGGACGGCTTCCAGTTAGGACTGGTTCTCAGACTTTCTTGCTTCTGACTACTATTCACGACTGCTGAAGATGTTCAAACGGCAGCCGGTGGCCGGGACCCAACCATTGGTCGTACCCTTCGAGTCACGGTAAGTACTCATAAGTACCTATTACATACGTTTTGCAGGTATGCTTTGAATGAAAAGTGCGTGCCCAAAATGTATAAGTACCAATTTGCAAAAAACTACTGAAAACTGGTCGGATCTTACTTGTTCTGCCTCCCTTGTCATAAAAAAGTCATCTCTTTTTGTGGTTGCCTTTTAACACGTAATTCATAAATTCTTTAAAAACTGAAACTATTTTTTAAATTCTATGAAAACACGACCAAGAGTGAGTATACGAGTACATAGGTGTTTAGTACCTATAGCTAAATTGCTTTTAAAATGCATTAACTTTGTTGTGCTTATTTGTGATCTACTTAGATATCGAATAAAAGGAAATTGTTTAACAAACTCAGATAAAAATAAATGCATTCGATGTTAACTGAGTGGTTCTATAATATTGACTTTTATTTGATAATAGAAACAGGTACGGAGGATATGGCATTTGCCAACATTTGTCGAAAGAGAATTTATTTTTAATGACGTCAAAAGTCATCAAATGATCCCGCTGTGGTTTAGCAGCGGTGAGGCAATGTCAGACTCTTACTGACTAAAATCCGTCGTGTTCCGTCGTAGGCCTTTTATGTACCAGGGCCGCGGTAACTCTATCGAACAATCCCGCAGCCCCGGCAGGCCTTGGCCCTGCTGAGCTCCACTGGGGCTGTCGAAAGAGACCAAAAAATTACAATTATTACCTATTTAAAGAAAAACATAAATAAAGTTCGGACTAGGTACTAACCGAAATGAAATAAATAAACGTATTCAAAGGTCAAAGAGGATACCAATGTTACTCGATTTTATTTTTAAGCTCGTTAGACTCGTAGTTAAGAATTTTCGCAATCGATTTATAGGAATCGAATCGAGTCGATACCTAGCTATGCGTATCGTTCGCCGAAATCGCAGCTACATCGTCTCGTAAACTTTTATATGTCGGCTGACGAATTGAAGTGCTGTCAATACTCGTTTTATGGGGGACACCGTTACCTTTTATTTCTCAGTTCACAGAATACGTGGCGGGTAATGTTTAATAATCGAACCAGCAAGTGATACTTTTTTAGATTAAATTGCAAGGGAAATTGTTTACTGAGCGCTAATTAATATTATTTAACATAGAAGGTTCGCCGTCGACGGAAACGTCTAGGAGGACATCATCATCACATATCATCAAGAAACAGATTCACTAGGTCCAGTAAATAGAGAGCACTAATATAGAGAACCCACATGATAAGCTGATTAAAAATCATAGTCCATTCATCTTCTTTACAATGGATGCTGAAGTTCAACCTAATTGCATTTCATTATCACCACGAAAATATTACAGGGTCATAAGACATTGCTTGATTGTTAATCCATATTTCAAAAATGGTTATGCGGTATTTGATATTTCTGCATTCGAATAAGCCAAAATCACCAAAATTCAGATCTCTTTGACCAATTCCAGCCAGTACTTCAATCTCCTTCAGCGAACAGTTCATCGTACCTGCCTCCTCTACACAAAGCGTAACCTGACACACTCGTAGTTAATAATCGGGTTGACGTGTGACAGCAAATAGGTCGCATCACTCGCATCTGTGGCAAGGTCAGTGGCCGGAGGTCGGCCCAGCCCAATTCCTTATTGTCCTGATAACATGCGAATAGCAGCGGCTGGACCCGATCGTCTTATGTTTATTTGTTTGAAATTATTTTTTGTATTAAAAGAATGACTGGGTTTAAATAAATAGTAAAGACACACACACACACACACACACACACACGGTTTAAGTAGGTACTACAGTCCATAACAAAATGTGAAAACAGTCATATTATTTAGATTGTAGAAAGGGAATGAAAAGCAACATTTAGGCCAAAGTTAACCGCCACATAAACGTCGGTTTTTGTTAAAACAACTGTTTACTTTGAAAATTGAAAAAAAAAACAAGAAAACTGACGTACATCTACCTACGTCAGTACAACCAGAAGAAGGCACAAAAAAGTGAAACCACAAAAACTACCTGAAATCCGACGAATAAATACTAAATTAAACAATAAAGAATTTAATTGTTATTATTAAGTACTTATTTCTGGGGAAAATCGAATATAGGTAACATATTTAGGTAAGGAAAAATATAAATTGATTGATTTCTAAAATAAACTCGATGTTGCCTACCTGACACTGAGTCATGGTAATATCCACATGTTCTTTGGAATTACCAAACCAAAAACATTATCAAAAATATACGCGGTCAAACTGAGAACAACCTTTTTTGGAAAGTCGGTTTAAATTCAGGTTAATTATAACCCAAAACAAAAATGTGAAAGACTGCCAAGTTCGATAATATGGGAATGTTTCGCCTATAAAAGAAGTGAGATCTGAATAAGTACCAAGTTCCATACACATACCTCAGTAAAAACAGTTACTTTTTAATGATGTTACTTGGCAAGTTTTAATAGAAAATTAAATACTTGATTCATTGCGTTTAGTAGGTTTATAACAAGGTGTGTGAAAACTTGCCAAGTGACATCATTAAAAAGTAACTATTTTTTACTGAGGTATGTGTATGGAACTTGGTACTTATTCAGATCTCACTTCTTTTATAGGCGAAACATTCCCATATTATCGAACTTGGCAGTCTTTCACATTTTTGTTTTGGGTGGGATTTCATTTATTTTTGTAAGGTTGTTTATTTTATTAAGTTAGTTAAGGAAATGTCTCATTTATACTATCTTTCAGATTTTTGAATATGCACTATGCTTCTTACAAAGAAATGAACTAGATTAACTAAATGGACTAGATTTACCAACTGACTGACATGACATGTTATCATATATTATGTTCGTGGATCAAAGTTACACAATTGTTATTTTCGAAAGTGACTCACACTCGGCCGTTTTCAGATTTTTACTTTACTTTGACTAAAAACAAACCTTTGTAACGAATTTCAGATCGGTACGACCATTCGAAGATATATTATATAAATATAGATAAATTTGGTTCGTTTTAGTTCCTTAGGGGTATAAATTTACACCGGGTATAAAACACCTTCATTATTTTGAAACTGACTCACACTTGGCCATTTTCAGATTTTTCCTTTACCTTGACATAAAGACCTACCTCCATGCCAAATTTCAAGTCAATACGACCATTGGAAGTGGTCTAGGTTTTTGATGAGTGAGTGAGTCAGTCAGTGAGTGTATAGTAAAAATAGCGATTTTCTGACGTCAATATCTCAAGACCCACAATAGCTATATTAATGAAATTTTGTATTTTAGATAAGTGAGGGGGTCTCAACAGATACTAGAAATTTGATATGCGTAAATAAAATAGATTTTGAGTTATAGGGGGGTCGAATTTGGCTCGAAATGGTTCGTGTAATATAACCCACGGCCGGTGTGTCGCTTTTTTTGCTCGAACTTGGCGGACACACTACCGTGTGTCTAGATTCCCCATATTCACCACCTACTACATTGTGTAGGTATATTATAGGTGTTTCCTTATAATGCTCAAAATATTACCTAATTGATATAAAGATGCATCAATAACATGTCAATTAGCAGAGAGTATGGTCCAGGCCAACATATGCACATGACTCATAATCTAGTTTTATCATTAACATGTTTTACTGACATAATCGGCCGGCCACTTTGTTTTTATCGCCCGGCCTGGAGCAGTGCAGTTACGCCTAAGCTAGAAAGTGAAATAGCGTATAACCGACCGCGAGAGGTTGTTCCATTCAGGCTACGGTATCAGTAATTAATTGTGTTTATTCCGATTCGGTTGGTTTATGCCGGTGCGTTCCGATAATATGTGACAACAGATTTTTACATCCAGCCAGTCCGCAGACACGCGTCAGGCGGAGAACGCGCATGTATTCGAATTTTGAAATTCAAATAATAAAACATCGCGGCATATTTTGACATGCGTAAAAAATAAATCTGCAGAAGTTTATACTTTTATTTATGTGATAGTTTGAATAATTTAATGTTAAATTGACGATAGTCATTTAAGTTGCTTTATAATAATTTTCGCGGGTGAAAATTCGTGAATGATTTATTGACATCCTTTTTTAACCTCAAGAAAGTTTTATGCACAAATGTAAGTAAGCTATTTGATGACTCCCTAGAATTAATTTTAGTACAAAAAATCTTACATTTACAAGTATTTTATGTAGCATCGTTTATTCAATAATAATCATTTTATCAGTGTTTATTTACTAACGTCTGGCTCTCCTATCAAATATCAATATTGTGGAAAATTTGAAAAAAAAAGTAAGTAATAAAAGTTAAAACAATTCACTAACTCGCTTTATAGTTAAAACTATTTATTAAAATGGTGATAAGGATTTACGAGAGCGATTAAAAAACTGTTATTCAAACGTTACTTTTTTGTTTTTATAATGAACGAACGTTAGAAATATTTTGTTTATATAATAACTGGTTATTCTAGATCATCGTGTTTGCTGTTTTTGTGGATCACGCAGCAATTTATTTTATTTTCTAATTCATGATACATCTTATCTAGCCATTACTGGTTAGGCACACATGGCCACAGCTTTTAAAATCACACTTAGTAATGAGGCTTCTGAATAGGATGTACCAAAATCAAAATCCTTTAATTAAACAAACTACAATCGACTGCAAATAAGCATTTTTTGTACGTCAAAAAATAGACCAAGACACAAAAAACGCAATAACAGTAGTCTTTACCAATTTATTATTTACCAACTTTGTAGAAAAAATATTTGCAAAACCTCGTTACAGGAAACATTTTTGATACATGAACTGAATTTTTGTTATCAAGTTTCTTTAATTGCTACTGTAGTTAACAAGGCCTTTAAAATTATAGCAGAATAATGGTTTTATAATAGGTTTCGTAATCGAAAATAATTAAAAAAATATTGTTTGTACTTATCTCAACACCTGTGTTAGGATTTTCACAATGGACATCTTTAATATATTTTGTCACCAACTTTAATCAATTCTAAGTTTAAAAAAATGGTTTAGGTACTTAATAAGTATATCCATCTATCTATCTATTTTGCAAGAGATCCCCATGACTTATTTTATCTGAACTTATTTATACTTATTTATATAAACTTATTTTATCAATCATCATCTCTTGATTTCCTCGTTTATTATTTTTATACCTATGAACTGTACTATCCAAGGACAGCATAGGTAATCCTGAAAGAATTTTGAAAATGTTTTCAATACTTTCCCAGACAAGTCTCTTTGATATTAACCAATAGAAACTCAGTGGAAAAAAATAATTATGATCTTATCTTCTTTTACGTTAAACACGATTAGGCAAGTAATTTAAGTGTAAACAAATAACAACTCGTGACCCTTCATATCGTAATGTTTTAGTTATTGATATTTATTATTATTTATGAATGATATGTACCTAACTGATTTTTACATTACATTGTATCTGGTATATTAAAAGTATACCTGAATAGCAAACTAGCCGATTTCCTGCAGCCGATAGCCTATGTTACACTGGAAAAGTGTAGCTTTCCAACAGTGAAAGAACTTTTCAAATCGGTTCGGGAGTTTCGGAGCCTTTAGACTACAACCCGCACAAAAAAATATTTCCTCTTTATTTTAGTACCAATGATTAGTACAGATATATCCATAAGTACCAATGTGTAACAATATGTGCAATGTGCAAGGCGCGAAAGCTTTAAAACCTTTTTCGGGCATCTACATTAGGTAAGTACTTATTGGAACTTCGCTTGTTGAACATTGCATCCTCTTATCACGTTTGCTCATTTCTTTTTTATATAAAAGAAAGACAACGAAGAAAAAGTAAGGAAATAAAAAACACTATATTTCCTTACAAAACATTTTTAATTACTCTTGTTAATAATTCAATAAGTAATGAATGTTCGTCGAGTTTTTAAAGATTTTTTTTTTATTCTTAGTGTGGGTGTTTCTTGATAGGCGAACAATTAATTATAATATTTATAAGGACTTCATGGTTATTTTATTTTGTAACAATATCCCTAATTAACTTTATCTTGAGGAAAACTATTATCAACTGTTTGCCAGGCACACGCTCCTTTTATTTTATTATGAATTAAGTTAAGGAAAGTAACGTATTTTTAAGCATGTTTTTAAAAGACAAATTTTATTATAACTTATTATTTTACTACTTTAATCATTATACTTTAATAATAGTTTTACCACTTTAAATATTAAGTTTATAACTAACTTACGACTTTCACAAGCTTAGTGCCTACAGATATTTTTTTCACCCCAAAGTTCACAACAAAATATAGTTTTTTTTCTTTTTTTCAAAAATAACTATTTTATAGGTATTCAATTGTTACGCAAAATATCTGCATCCACGAATATAACATCCGTAACTCTAGCCTACAACCTGTCTTAGCCAAGGTAATGACTTCACAGGGATACATAACTCACGAATTATATTATTAAACGTACTATCATGATACAAGGTGTAGCCTAACGTATAATTTAGCTACTACAATAAATTAGTTTGCTCACGAAGAACAAAAATCAGTTACTGATCTTTAGCGTTGAGTTACATAGCCTGGTGTAAATAATATCCAGATATAATATAGGCGTCAATATTAATTTAATTGTAAAAAAAATAATCCTTATGTTCGACCGGGAAGTGGGTCAAATTAATATTCCAAGATTTTCTTACATATTTACATAATTAGTTACAAGTAAAACTTATACAGGCGTGTTAAAAAATTTACTTAGGCAAAGCAACACACGTTGTTCTCCAACGCTCCTAATTTTATTCCCAAATGCCACTCTTTTCTACAAATATATTGTAGAACTTTACGTAACAATAATAGCAGCATATCGGAAAACTGTTATTACAAAATAACAGCACAAAAAGTCGTGATTCGTACGCGTCGCAACTGCGAGCATTTTGCTTACCCACGCTCTACTTGTAATTTTCTTGTAATAACATCTCTTGAGATCATGTTTTGTAACACTCTGACTATTAGACACAGATCGTTGTCGCATTTAGGTACCTACGTGCAAAATAAACCACAACTTTTCATTTTGCGTAGTATTTGTTGACCACGAAAAACTTTAGAAATATTTGGCGGTTGCAAACTTATTCGTTTCTGCTGGTAATTTAACATAACCTACCTCTAAAATGCTTTTCCTATTATTCTTATTATCATGTATAACTCATGTGCACGACACCGAAAGAACAAAACACTCAGAAAGTACAAAAGACCGAGATATCGAATACTGAAGAGCTTTTTATTTTTACACCAGTGCAATGATTCCTTCTCGAAAAACAAAATGCAATAAAGTGTCGATTGTTTGAAGTGTATGTACTATTTGTAAAACGAATTGTCACATCTGCTTGCTATTTCGATTACAAAACAGTTCTTTTAAAGCAAATAAAAAAATAATTCGGAAAAACCATATAATAGGTATTCGTAACATTTTCCCGCAAACAATACAAAGAAATTGATTGATAGGCAACATGTCTCAATTACAATTTTATGAACTTTCACATTCATTTGTTTCGATGCGTAGAAGTAAAAACAAAACAGATAAGAACAAAGACACATTGCGTGATGTGAAAAATTTTAATGGTAATATTATTTATGGAACAAAAGAGTTGCCTGTCAGCTATAGTGAAGTCAGTCTTGTCTGGATCACAAGAATATAAAAGAAAAAGGTGTAAATGCACCAGATGTTCGATCTGACGTGGGTACCTATTGATTATTTTCATGCCGCATCATGCAAGACTTTGTTTACATTCCGCAGTTTTAACTGAGTTCGGTCATTGACGTGTAAACTCGTAAATACTAAAACGATTTCTACAGTTTGATGGCAGATGCATTCAATCAGTAAACTGTTTAACTTCAACTCATGTGGCACCTCTTTTTTACGCAATTAAATACATACGTTATTTTCTCGTGAACTGTTAAGAAATCTTTTCAACCTTTTAACTTGAGAGACATGTACTGTACCTACCCATGTTGAAATTCAGAGTGAAATGAAGGCATAAATCAAGTAGTTATTGAGGTTTTGGAGTATTAACTCACCACAATTTTGCATTTTCACAGAATTACCTAAACAACTATAAATCAAAAAGCAAAATCTAAAGCTCATCTCAATAACCGATTGTAAATAAATTAAAGTTAAATGAAACAATAAACAACATTTTGCTGACTCATGTTCTATGCGTGAGAAAAAATCTTCTTAGAGTTAACCAAAGTCAAATCCCATCATTACTTATTTTTTTTTTGCAATATCAACTGAAAATGTCACGTATACAGAAATGCACATGTAACAAATAAATGTCATCTAGTAATAATTGTGTATGTCGCAATGGAATTGCAAGTTATTGTTGAACGTGTAAAGTTTCTAGATCGTAAAAAATATCAAGATAAAGTTAGCACCTGTGAGTCATTTGTGGCTATAAAACCTACCTTTGTTTACTTTTCTGACTTACTGGGTCACTGTTTATTATTGCCCATAGCTCAACATGAAAGGTCATTTTCAAAATTTATTGTTAACACGAAAACCTCCGTGATAGTACTCTTCAAAATTACATATGATTTAATGCAATAAAAACTATTTTTGGTGCGGTTGGGAAATGACCCTAAATTAATTACTCCATGCTAACAAAATAATAAGAAACTACCCGTCATTATTATAATTGAGGTCCTCTATTAATATTGAGCATTTATTTTTCAGTATTTGCCATGCCCAATTAACAGAATAATAATTTGAACAAAAATAACACAGCACAGCTGTTGAACTGACCTCACATTCTATAAAACAGGACGAAACTGATAGTCATTAGTCATTTTATCTTGGATCCTTCCGAAGTTCCGACTCGAATAATCATCACGCAAATGTCTATTCAGATTTCTACCACTTGCTCATACATAAGAAGCCTCGCGATCCGCTTTCCCGTCAACATAGGATTAGTATTCTTTCACTGTCCTATGTCTTGTTTCACATGAATATCTCTTTTTTGTCCGACGATTTTATCGCGAAATTCACAGGCGTTAAGTACAGCAGTCTTCCGTATTCTGGGATTGTTATTATACTGCCTATCATTTGCATTTCTACGAAAAATACATTCTGCGGCCAGTAGTTCTTCTAAATGCCTCACGTGATACACAAACGCCTAACCTTTTACCTGTTTCTTGCAATTATTTATTTCAATCATGTTTCACATTGTTTTGCATCGTGAATTATTGATTTGATCATAACCTAACTTCTATTTCTTGTAATGGGAGAAGTAATTATATATGCAGCTCATTCATGTACATGCCTAAGTACAGTAGCATTGGACAAGTAATTAAGCTCATTGGCTTAATGAGACATTTCACTGAACCGGGTCAACGGCAGCGTAGGTACGAGTTCTCGACTCACAATCGTACTTACTTTGAGAACATCGCCGAACAAAGGACTTTGACTAATTACGCCTGCCTTTACATTGTCGACGACATAAGCGCTGCGTGTCCAACTGCTTTTAATATTTTAATGATATGCCTAATTGTGTCCGAGTTTGGTGGTACGGAAATGTCGTGAACTTTCCCAAGCTTAGCCGTTACTGTAGTTAGTTTTCTTTTAAGCTTTTGGAGTAAGCAAGCTTCAAATTTTTCATTTACAATGTACTGTAAGTGACCAGTTTATATTTGAATTGTTGAACTAATGACTAGTTGACTCCTATTAAGATGTGTTATCGTGCTTCATTATGCTAAATGTCCTATTAAGGAACTTCATTAGAAGGCTTTTTTCAAACGATTAGATCGTATCGCGTGGCATATAATATCGTAGAGTCGGACATGTACACAATCTATCCGTTATAATTTGCATAACAAAACGTTTATTTGTACTGTACCACGCTGTACTGTGAGCTACCGCACTTATTGCAATTTTTATAGTAAGAGATTGTGAGGTAGGATGCAAGCGTACTATATTGTATAATGTATAAGTAATTCAAAAAAATATCGTGTTACCTACTTGCCTACCATTGCCTACGATAAGAACCTTAGCGTTAAAGCTGGTTGTAAACTCAAATGTCCTTGGCTTCAATAAAAGTAGACCATGCCGTGAAACAACATTAAATTAGTTACCTTATAACATACCGTGCTTATTTACTCACAAAGGCTAAACATATAGCAGGAATTTTAAGGATAAGTACGAAAAAGTTCTTATTCAGAACGTCCTAAACCCGAACATTGATCTGTTTACAGTGGCAGCAGACGATAGCTTCGGCCATGGCCGCCTCGCTCCTCTAATGTTTACTCTTCCTTGTTTTTGTTTACACAACCGAGTCGAAATGCAGAAAACAAGTAAAAAATATAACGCTAAATAATTTGTTTGAACTTCACGTTGTTTTAAAACAGGAAAGCACAAACAAAGCACATTTTCATTGTAATCTGATTGTCATCCCGCGCAAATGTATGAGCGTAAACTAGGGTATTGCGGTTGTGTGGGCGATGCACTACACGCCTCGAACATACTTGTGCATAATAGTTGCGATATTTGTCGAATGCCATCTTGTTAGTTTTAGCAATTCCCGGATCAAACATGCACAGCAGTGGCTGAGCGAAAATTACTAATCTACATAATATACAAGACTGTAACTGCCTAGCAATTCGGACATGACGAAACGCAACGAAGCCGTAGGCGCAACAAGTGCTTAAATGAATTAGACTTGACATTAAACAAGCGTAGAAATACGGAATTGCCAACTTATATTCAAACGATCATTTTAGTACTTCGTCAATTGTGCGATCTCATAACGATTAAACATAAAGATTATCTGCGACCAGCATCGTTCCTCTTTCATAGATGTTATCATAAAAACACGTGCATTTACATAGTACTTAGCATATTAATCTCGAGTTACCACGATTTCCAACGGGCGGTGTGTCGGCGACGCGGACGGGTTGATCCCCTGATAAGTTTGCTAAATGATGCCAGTCCGTACAGTCGCCGACAAAAGCTGCATGAGTTATGATGAACGGCGATACACACAAGGACGTCCAGGGCGTTATGCTCGACCTCACTCGCAATAGGCTTTTGCTTTTGTTGGATTTTATTGAAATACAATATGAATGAGTCTGGAGTTTAAATCTATTACGACGAGTCGCTTTGAAATGTTGCTCTATACTTTTATTTAATTTGCTGTCAATAGCAATTTAAAAAAGATACACACTGCAGACAAATAGCCTAAAATAAAACCTATTACAGATGACAGAATTCTACTTAAGACTAATGTAAAGGTAGTATTCATTAAATAAACGAATATTCCGTAAATTAAGCATTTCTCTATCGAGTGTACATCGGGAGATCAAAGATAATGTTCCTCTGGGCACAATGCGTCTATACAACGGAGTAGAGCATACGTGAAGGGTAGATAATTTCTATGCACAATAATATTTGTGTTTGTGGCAGGCAGCAAGCGCAGACGTGGCCCGCAAACAAGATAGATTGCTAGATCAGAAAAAGAGATCGACTGAATTTTATTAAATAAAAGGACTTAATTGTAATTTCTGTTGAATCATGAGCTAATAGAAATGTAATGGAGATGATAAGCTGAGTACAGTTCGGACTTATAAACAAGAAATTAAAAGGAATCAGTTCATAAGCTAGCGAACAATCTTTAACGAATGATTGGGAGAATCCTCATTTAAAACATAAGAACACCTCCCATAATGTTCCTCTGGGCACAATGAGTCTATACAACGGAGTAGAGCATACGTGAAGGGTAGATAATTTCTATGCACAATAATATTTGTGTTTGTGGCAGGCAGCAAGCGCAGACGTGGCCCGCAAACAAGATAGATTGCTAGATCAGAAAAAGAGATCGACTGAATTTTATTAAGTAAAAGGACTTAATTGTAATTTCTGTTGAATCATGAGCTAATAGAAATGTAATGGAGATGATAAGCTGAGTACAGTTCGGACTTATAAACAAGAAATTAAAAGGAATCAGTTCATAAGCTAGCGAACAATCTTTAACGAATGATTGGGAGAATCCTCATTTAAAACATAAGAACACCTCCCAGATATCACCAGATGATAAGCTGTTTCAGTTTTTCGACTCACAATGGGTAAAGAAATACCGTGTCTTTCAGCAGTTTTCTTTCTGAAGATAGTAAAAAAATCCTGAGATTATGCAATCCCCATTTCAATTAGCTAAACTTTGTTGTTTAAAAATTCAAAATCAAAATAAGAAAGCAAACCTTACTTGACGTCGAGGTCTTAGTAAGCATTTCAGTGACTCACAGTCACAGTCGACGTACTTTAGTTTGAAGTCTCTAAAATAATAAGCTATTTTATTCCAAACATGCTGTAGGTACTTAGTAGGAGGCTTTATGCAAATGAAGTCACGACAAAGCTCATTCTTTCTTGTAGTTTAACCAACTTGTTTTTGTTATCGAAGGAATTTTTATAATCGTGTAACAGTGAGCTGTTACCGACAAGCAGCGGATAATAATTGCATATTATTAGCAAGCGCTATGTTTGATACTCTCTCATCTTCACTAATAAACATTTTACTGATGGTATCTGCTAGTGATATACATCAATGCATTCTGATATAGATGATGGATATTAAGAGTTTTACGGCAACTTTGTTCTTATAGACGTATCGCACGCGCATTGAAAAATGCTGTTATTACTTACCACGTAGTTCATAAACATAAAGAGTTAATTTGATAATAAGAGTTAGATGTTATTTTATAAAAATAATCCTTTTAATATCACTTCACTGCCAATAAATTGATTCAAGTAAGTAATTATATACGCACATAAAAACACTCACACGCGTCTACTTCTATGCGACACGGAAAAAAAACAGTAAATAAAAACTTGATTTTAGAAAATTAATAAAACTACTTCATAAAAATAAATCAATTAAACGGTCGATTACCTTAAGTCAACTTAAGTGATCTTCGATAATAAGCAGCCAGAGCTGTGACGAGCCCCTGTCAACATTTTCTTACAAATCACGATATTACCTCACAGGTCATTGAACTCTAGTTTAACTAGCAAAACGTGATATTTACATTACCAATGGGTACAATACCATTAATTAAAAATTCATTGGTTCGTATAATTTATTTTAATCAATAGGTATTTTCCATAAGGCAACTGAACTTAGTTGAAAGGTCACAGACACCAGTTACATTGGTAAAAAGATGATAGAAAAATATACGTCTGACAGTAAGCAAGTTTGTTAGAAATATACATAAATAGAGAACAGTGAACACGTGATTTCGTGAATAAATTCATATTAAATGAAGCACAAGGAAAACAGACAAACACGAAATGTTTTAAAATTATAGCATTTTTTGTTTTGCTCAATTAAGATATAGGAAATCTTATTATTTGATTAACACATTTTTTCTGTCTTATAATTGTTGTTTTTAATTAAGTCTATAGGAGCTACCGTAGCGTAACAGTACCGGGTGTCTGAGACAAACACATCCGTCTATGGTTTCCTCTTACTGACGTTTGATAACTTATAATTTGTGGTTAATCGTGATGATAAACTTTGGCTTCGTAATTTCTTGTTGCTAAGATCTACATATAAATAAATCAATTCTTAAATTGCATATTTAATAGAAGTTTGGACTGAATGATCTTTCAATATTAGAGCTAGAGTGGTTTGATTTTTGGGTCAAGATGGCATATTTCAATAAAATAAATAAATCTTTATTGATATAAAGTAGAACAGATTGTAGCATTGATTGTATTTATGTACCATATAGCCATATAGATACATGCTTGATGAAGAAATTGTGAACATGGGATTTAGTTTTCAGCTCTAAGTATATCCCATTCTCGCTCATTCCTTTTCTTTTGCAAAAAATCACATTCAGAATCGATAAAGTAATCGCAAAACGCTCTAATCTTCGTTACTCTCCTGTTATCAATCGACGAGGGGTCTGTAACCTATGAGTGTGCAAACAATGATAAAATATCGAAAGAGTTTTCCCCTAACGTAATAATCTGTGCTAATAGTAACACTGATTCCAATTGTTATCAGAGAAGTCGGTTAATAACTCTAGAGTCATTGATTGTGATAAAAACGCAGTTTTTGTTCTGCTAACACATTACGAGTTACAAGTTTCAGATAAAGCTGTAATTAGTGTAGATACTTATCATTTGTTTAGACGTTGGAAGAACATTTTTTGTTTTAAAATACACGGAATTAAAAGCACAAAGGATTTGTAAACACATATTTTACGGTAAACGGTGTTGTTGAAATTATAAGCAAATTGCGAGACTTAAGCAGGAAATTTGGAAAAGATCTAATATCCTGCGTTCGGGTATCGCAAGGCCAAGTAATTTTAGGTATTCTAGCAAAACAAAATGTCGTAATGCTAAATACCTGGTATTAGGCAACAGATAAGCTAGCCAGCAATCCGTGGAACTGTAGCGGCATACCGGGCGCTTTGAATATTTTTGTCGCCCGTTTATCTAACATACCGTAATGACTACATTATGATGTTAGTAATAGGGCTGCCTAATATAGGACACTTCCATTACTTTATATCCTAGGATTTGGTCTTGCGAGGTTGACTCTTCTAAACAAATAAGTATTATCTTCGGGAACGAAACTTCTTGCATTTTCTGCAATTTTGTGGTTCTGTTTTTAGTATGCAAATATTTTGAAGTATAATGGAATCCCCTGTCGTGTACGTATATTCATAAAACAATATAGAGGTACATAGCTTTGGATAAGGAGTATGTGTGTAGGAGTAAGCATGAAAAATAGAGTGCTGGGAATCTGAATCTTAGTGTGAGGAAAATCGCGGACTAACAAACAGTACGGCCAGATTTCGTGCCTGTTTATTCATTTCTTATATAAGACGAATCTGATAGGCAATGAAGCGTCAACCCTATGCGTTACCTACATGGTGGTGGACGGAATCCGCACAGAATTCTGATCAACAATTCAGCGCGTATTGTTTGAACGCATGTGCATGCGAGAAAGCCACTGGTTTTGTAACAAACGCGCGAACGCATGCATTAACATAGCCATTATGCGGGAACTAACATATTTATTGTAATGTTTACGTACACTTCGTAATAATGAATGAATTTTAATTTGTCATACCAGCTCATAACTAACATTACTTTGTGTAGATATTTATTATCCATAAATAGCTTCGAAGTGTGCAGTCACTATTAGCACGCTTAGTCAAGTTGAGGCAATAACCAGGTAACTAAAAAATACTATAATATAATAAGTATCTTCTGTAATCTTATCACATACTTAATCTTTGTATACAATTTTAAAAGTGCAATAATTTCAGTTAAAATTACATTTTCTACCGAAAGCTTATTACGGGTCATTGTTGTTCTAAAAAATGGCCTTCCAGTAGTTCCAGGACTAAAACTCTGCTAAAACCTGCATGAAACACTCACCATATAAGAAAACACTTATAAAATGGACTCAAACTTTTGGGGCCTGTAAACTTCAGAAGTCTTTTTGCTTTATTGCCTTATTATTAAGATTTCTGTGCTGGTACGAGTTTCAACCTAATTCCCACATGGTGCAAATAATACTTCTACTGTTCGTTATGGTACAGTGGTCAAGGTATCGATGTGCGATACACTTTCAATGTCCCCGCATTGTGGAATAGAGAAATTCTAGATGCGCCCGCGACGATATCGCGGAAATACGAAACTTATTGGATACTTGAAATCTTACCAGTCACAGACTATTGCCACAAACTGCAACCTCAAGATTGGTTTTCATTATTCAAATATGAATGATATCCAATAAATTAGGAAGTGGTTTAACATGTTAATAAGTTTATTTCTCATGTACTTAACTACAAAGAAGATGCATATGATAATAATTTATGCTCTTTGCTATAACCAAAGGAATGACCAAAAAGTTTATATTAACCGTCTTGTCTGTTGTCAAATAATGATGTTGATGACATATGACATACCTACACAGTGTCTTTGCTTGATTGTTTACGATGTTCTTTGAAATAGTTTTGGAGAGTTTAATTTTGGAGATTTTTACCTTTTTTACCAATGTAGTACCTATTCAAATGGTTAAATAATTTTGTATTGGGAGGTTTAAATAACAACTCCAGACCGCCATTCCTTAGTGTTTGGCGAATGCGAATCGTCTATTCGAACTTTCAATTTGGATGATTTAATAACAAGGCAACAAGGGTATTTTTGGGAAATGCGAAACGTTTCTAGTTAAGTTTCTTTACTGTAGGTGCTCCCTGTGTTGCTCCGCATCGCTGCTATTGTGGTGAAGCTGTCGACAGCCTCGGGCACCATGGTCTGTCGTGCTGCAGAAGTGCTGGTCGTATTGCGCGGCATGCCAGAATTAACGATAATAATCCGTCGTGCTCTTTCCACCGCTGGAGTACCAGCCGTGTTAGAGGCTAATGGACTGGTATGTGACGATGGAAAGAGGGCTGTAGGATGACGTCGTTGCTATGGAAGATGGGTAGGTGCTTGGTATGGGACGCAACGTGCGTCGACACAGGCGCCACCACATCTTCCCAGCACGACAGGTTACTGGTGCGGCTACTGCTTCTTCAGAAAGAACCACAAAGCGGTGGAAGTATAGTAACCTTATTGGAAACTATGCTTTTGATCCCTTTGTGGTCGAAGCGCTCGGACCATGGGGTCCATAGCGAGAAGGCTTGTGGACGCTTCACGTGATCAGAAGGCTGGTCTGTTCTTTGGAAAAAGAATTAGCATTGTCATACAACGTGGCAATGCGGCCAGTCTTCTGGGCACGTTTCTGGAGGACAGCGATGCGGAGGAGTACTTCGACGCCTAACACTCAGTTCGTAGATTTTTACTAATAGAAGGTAATTTTAAGTCCGTAAATATAGTTTGTATTATTTATTTAATTAAAAAGATACTTAAGTGTAAAAAAAACTTTGAAGCAGTAGATAAAATCGCTTTCGTAGGTGTGTGACTAAACTAGATAATAACGTCGACATGCAACATTACAAGCGGAGTGCCACGTCTTGCATCTTCAATAAGTGTTTCACTTTTACCCACTGTTTAATATTGCCGATGTCAATAGCCCATGAATGGGTGTTTCGTCACTACACTGCCTCTGTTTTATGTTTTATGAAACTTTTAACAGCGTAATTTTTATTGTTTAATAACTATGATCAAAGCGAAAGCTGGGTTCAGTAAAAAGTGCAGGTACCACTCACTGCAGTCGTAAAGTTGTTATTTACCTGTGTCCTTATTACTATAACATGGTAATAAGGTTGAGCATGCTCACAGAATGACAAATGTGCAGATAAATCGTTATGTGGATATTTACCATCTACCTTTTTGTTACAGATAATGTTAAGGAAGAATATATTCTTAACGGTCGCGACACTAACATGTGTGGTGAACGCTGTGGTACAAAATACTGCTACAGTGAATGAAATCGATTTAACACCTAAAAAGCTTGTAACAAGTACTGGTGGACCTTTGTATCCCAAAGCAACAGAAACAAGAGACTTGCGAACACTCGACGGAATATGGAACTTCAGAAAATCACCCTCCGATCCAGAGACTGGGTACAGAGCTGGGTGGTTCGAACAGGATCTTGACAAGGTAATGTACCTTCGCTATAAAAACCTACATCGATGATATCATAAGCCTGAGGGGCAATACTACATGTTTCATGTTGCTATGTTCGAATTTATGTGTAACACGTTTTTTAACTACGGAATAATGTTTCGACGTTGGTATTCTATAGAATAATCTCACCAAATGATTTGTTTGTATATTCCACATAATTCAAATTGAATCCATCAAATCCTTTCAAAAAAAGGAACAGTGCCTAAATTCACGGATTTTTAATCAGCTTACGGACCCTTTTAATGACGAAGCAATTTAAAATGAATAAACGGCGAAAATCCTTTAAATTTTACGATCGTGCGTCCTGGTAATCCGGCCGATGATCATCAATATTATAACAACCTTCACGTCCACCCACATTGTATATAAATGGCCAACAATGGCTGCTAATATTCCTAAATATTTACGGCTAAGACTTGTACGCACCGCCCTCGCTTTTATCAGCTACCTACTATGTAATTAATGGACATATTGTAAGGTTTACTTAAATGCTCAAAAAGTTTAAAAAGTCTGCAGCATGTGAGTCCGCGGGAAAACTTTTTACGATTTGCCAGTGATCTGATCTACATATTGTTTTACGCCTACACAAGCACAGATTGTGAAGATGTTTTTATAATACCAGTGTTACCAGTTTATTGACATTGTAATTCAACTATTTTAAAGCTAGTTTTTTATTTCCTTTTTTTAAATTTTAAAAGGATTGAACAACAGGCTGACTATGTTACGTGTTACAACTACATTATGAGTTCATGTTTCAATCAAAATGTCAAATGTCCAGACTATATCGTGATAGATTCCTATTGCAAACCTGTCGACCTTGGCGCCTATGCGTTATTTACTAGTACAAATATGAATACTTAAGCTTTGTTAGATAATATTGACGAAAAACTGGTTTATCAGCTGCGTTATTAATATTTAAATTATGCTTAATTTCCATATTCCTACTACCTCGTTGTCACTTAATCACATTAATAGCACTAATTTGATTTCCATGGTGAAAACATAGCGATGAATATAATAAGCGTGTTAAAAACAGATCTGAGCATCGTTATTTCAATTTAACATTGAAACTTTTTGCAATAATTACTTCACTCTTGCATTTTCATTGATCTACTCAAGCGTGGCGGATGGAAGAACTCGCTTGAGAAATGTTTTATAATCTAGGTTTATGTATGAATCACGTTCATTATTTTCTTTTATAGTATTTATTTGAACACGCCGTCTTATCACCTGATGTAAGGACATTTGACCACGCTCCTTACATATCGTGGAATAACTTTTAACACGTATCTACAAATTAATTTGTCCTTTGTTTTGCGGTTTTAGCTTGAAAACTGTATTTAACTACCTAGTCACTTGTGTTTTAAACAGAAATGTTAAATGCAATATTTACACAGCAGATTATTTTTTACATTTTGCAGTCTCATTTTAATCACAAGTTAACATCAAAGGTGACATTTTCAAGCCTGAAGTTAATGCGTCTCTTGACCATACTTTGCTTTTCATACTGTCCTTAACTATTAAGACACGATTATTTCGAAATCTGAAGTCCATAAGACAATTTGCATCAATGTATCATCAATCAATGTATAAATTCACTCAATAAAATTATTCGATTAGCATAGATATTCCCATATACCGAACTGGAAGATCATTCTTTAGAACATTACTTCAAAAACAATTTTCCTTCAAAAGCTATTTTTCCTTCACAGACTGGCCCGGTACTCGCAATGCCAGTGCCATCATCATACAATGACGTCGGCGAAGATATTTCTCTACGGGACCACGTGGGAGTGGTATGGTATGACCGGCGGTTCTTCGTGCCTTCATGGTGGGGGTCTACTGGTCAGCGAGTGTGGCTGAGGTTCAGCAGCGTCCACTACGCCACTGAAGTGGTAAGTTTATGTTTTTATGACTTAATATCTTGTGGAGACGGTCCCGTTGAGCTAGTTCAATTTAATAAAATGTTGCATGTTGTGGACCTATAAAATCAAACTAGCATCATAAAGAGGCGTAAAGCTTTTAAGGAGGTCAGATTTTGCCCTTAAATAAAACCTCAAAAATCACGGAATTCGGGTGAAACTAATTTACTTGTAAGTAGCTCACAACTCATAACGGATATTCTCATACAAGTAATTTAAGTTAGGCGAGTCAAGAGTTAAAACAAAACTTTAATCGCATATTTGGGATGAAAAACTTAATCAGCTTAAGCGGGTCTAAAACTAAATAAAATATAACGATTATTTAATTAAGTGCCATCAAAATCGTCTGTCTTATTAAAACTACTTACAACGACGTTCCACAGTTACTTACCTAATCTAGACACACGGCCGTGTGTCCGCCAAGTTCGAGCAAAAAAGGCGACACACCGGCCGTGGGTTATATTACACGAACCATTTCGGGCCAAATTCGACCCCCCTGTAACTCAAAATCTATTTTATTTACGCATATCAAATTTCTAGTATCTGTTGAGACCCCCTCACTTATCTAAAATACAAAATTTCATTAATATACCTATTGTAGGTCTTGAGATATTGACGTCAGAAAATCGCTATTTTTACTATACACTGATTCACTGATTCACTTATTCACTGACTCACTCATCAAAAACCTAGACCACTTCCAATGGTCGTATTGACTTGAAATTTGGCATGGAGGTAGGTCTTTATGTCAAGGTAAAGGGAAAAATCTGAAAATGGCCAAGTGTGAGTCGGTTTCAAAATAATGAAGGTGTTTTATACCCGGTGTAATTTTGTACCCCTAAGGAACTAAAACGAACTAAATTTATCTATATTTATATAATATATCTTCGAATGGTACAAAGGTTTGTATTTAGTCAAAGTAAAGTAAAAATCTGAAAACGGCCAAGTGTGAATCACTTTCGAAAATAACGAATGTGTAACTTTGATCCACGAACATAATATATGATAACATGTCATGTCAGTCAGTTGGTAAATCTAGTCATAGTTAATCTAGTTCATTTCTTTGTAAGAAACATAGTGCATATTAAAAAATCTAAAAGATAGTATAAATGAGACATTTCTTTAACTAACTTCATCATAAGAAAAAATAAAATAAACAACCTTACAAAATAAATGAAATCCCACCCAAAACAAAATGTGAAAGACTGCCAAGTTCGATAATATGGGAATGCTTCGCCTATAAAAGAAGTGAGATCTGAATAAGTACCAAGTTCCATACACATACCTCAGTTAAAAATAGTTACTTTTTAATGATGATTACTTGGCAAGTTTTAATAGAAAATTAAATACTTGATTCATTGCGTTTAGTAGGTTTATAACAAGGTGTATGAAAACTTGCCAAGTAACATCATTAAAAAGTAACTATTTTTAACTGAGGTATGTGTATGGAACTTGGTACTTATTCAGATCTCACTTCTTTTATAGGCGAAGCATTCCCATATTATCGAACTTGGCAGTCTTTCACATTTTTGTTTTGGGTGGGATACTTTCTAAGGTTACCGACAGACCCTTTATGGCAAAGAATATTGATGGACTCAAAAATTGGGTTTCTCATGTTTTGTAATAGCTACGTAGTACATAATGGTACATTTATGTTTTCATGCATTGATTGTTTTCTTAATAACTTCCATATATCTAAGCACATTATGTTTCAATCAATTACGATAACACCATGAAAGTAGGTGTTATTATTTCCAACGCGTATCTTTTACATTATTCAAATTAGCGCAATAACAAATACGTAAAATGCGTACTTACAAACATTGTTGACTCAAAGGATTTGCGCTACACAGCGCTGTGCTGAGCCGGAGTTCACACGATTAACATATAAACGGTTTTTGCGGCCGCTATTTCATCTTTTTAGACACATCCTTCTTGAGAAAATCCATGCCCAAAGAAGCGTTGAATTTAAATCAGTTGCCTAGTGTAAGGTCGTGGTGGCCTAGTGGACAAAGAACCAACCTCTCGAGTATGAGGGCGCGGGTTCGATTACAGGTCAGGCAAGTACCAATGCAACTTTTCTAAGTTTGTATGTACTTTCTAAGTATATCTTAGACACCAATGACTGTGTTTCGGATGGCACGTTAAACTGTAGGTCCCGGCTGTCATTGAACATCCTTGGCAGTCGTTACGGGTAGTCAGAAGCCATTAAGTCTGACACCAGTCTAACCAAGGGGTATCGGGTTGCCCGGGTAACTGGGTTGAGGAGGTCAGATAGGCAGTCGCTTCTTGTAAAGCACTGGTACTCAGCTGAATCCGGTTAGACTGGAAGCCGACCCCAACATAGTTTGGGAAAAAGGCTCGGACGATGATGACTCTCCGTATGGCTAACTTCGAGTCCAGTTATTTTAACCATACCAAAGCCGTGCAGTTCCCGGTTGCGAATAGAGCTGACCCATATCATCCCGTGGGTGTCGTAAGAGGCGACTAAGGGAAAAACTATGGACCCCGTGCATAATACTCAGCACCTTGGGTCGACCCTCAGGCGGAGGGAAAACCGCCAACAAAAGCATTCCCAAGGAGGGTTGACGTCAGGCAGGCGGCCGGTCATAAAAATATAGCCAAATCTATTAGCAATATGTCCAGTGTAATAGATGTGAGTGATAGGACTAGGGCGTACCCCCCAGGCGACGCGCAGGGGCAGCACCCGGCCCCTGTGGGAAGTGGACAAGGGTTTTTGCACCAACCCGGGCGGGGGCAATGTAAGAAGCGAGCCCGGGAAGTAAGATTGAGGTATGCAAGTTGGAATGTTGGAACGATGACTGGAAGAGCCAGAGAGTTAGCGGAAGTGTTGAAGAGAAGACGAATAAATGTGGCATGTTTGCAAGAAACGAAATGGAAAGGTACGAAAGCTAGAGAAATTGGTGAAGGATACAAGTTTTATTATTGTGGAAGTGATGGGAAAAGGAATGGTGTAGGAATTGTCTTAGATAAGAATCTGAAAGAGTGTGTGATGGAGGTAAAACGAGTGAATGATAGAATAATAGTCGTGAAATTTGTGTTAGAGGATTTAATACTAAATGTAATTAGTGTGTATGCACCGCAAGTAGGATGTGATGAACGGATGAAAGAAAAATTTTGGGAAGACTGGGATGCAGTTATGATGAATGTGCCAGTAAATGAACAAGTATTTGTAGGGGGCGACTTTAATGGCCATGTTGGCAGAATGAGAGGGAAGTATGAAAGAGTGCATGGAGGGTGGGGGTTTGGTTGCCAGAACGACGAGGGTGAAGCCCTGTTGCAATCGGCTACTGCGTTTGATCTAGCAGTGGTCAACACGTGGTTCCAGAAGAACACGGAACACATGGTCACCTATAAAAGCGGTCCACATGCCACACAAATTGATTACTTTTTGGTTAGACGCAGTAATTTGAAGAACATAAAAGATTGTAAGGTTATACCGGGTGAAAGTGTAGTCTCGCAACACAGACCCCTTGTTATGGAAGTGGCGTTTACAATAAAGTCAATAAAGGGCAAAGAAAAGTTACCTCCAAACATAAAATGGCACAGGTTGGAAAAGGCCGATTTGGCGGAGGAATTTAGAAATGCGGTGGTAGATAAAATAATTGAAATGGGAGATATGAATGAAAGGAGTGTGAATGAGTGTTGGAGTGAAATGGCAATGACTATAAGGATGACTGCGAGAAGAATTTTAGGAGAATCGAAAGGAAAAGGTGTGATAGAGAAAGAAACATGGTGGTGGTCTACAGAAGTTCAAGAGGTGTTGAGAGAAAAGAAAGTGAAATTCAAAGAATGGCAGAGGACACACGAGAATAATGAATGTGAAAAGGCAGAAAAGAAGAATGAATATGATGCATGGAAGAAAAAAGCTAAAAAGACCGTGGCTGTTGCAAGAGTAAAAGCACACGAGAAACTATATGATGCTCTAGATAGCCCGGCAGGCCAAAAAGACCTGTACCGGTTAGCTAAATCTAGAGAGAAATGACGAGGGATGTTAGCAAAATTAAGTGTAAGGGATGGAATAGGAACGGTCCTCTCGGATGACGTGAGAATAAAAGGAAGATGGAAGGAATATTTTGAAAGACTGATGAATGAAGAAAATGTGTGGAGTGGTGTGCTCCACAATAAACCAGTAAATGAGGGCCTAGTCAGAAACGTTTGTGTGGATGAGGTGAGAAAAGCACTGAATGAAATGAAGAATGGCAAAGCGTTAGGACCGGATGAAATACCAGTGGAAGTGTGGAAGTTATTGAGGATGAATGGATGGAAGTGGTTAGCTTTATTCTTCAATAAGTTGTTGCAAGAGGAAACAATACCGGACGAATGGTGCAATAGTTTCCTGGTGCCCATTTTTAAGAACAAGGGTGATGTGTTGGACTGCAATAACTATAGGGGAATAAAGTTAATGTCACATAGTATGAAAGTATGGGAGAAAATTATTGAAAGAAGGCTGAGAGAAGAGAGTGATATCTCACGAAACCAATTTGGTTTTATGCCTGGTCGGGGTACAACGGACGCTATATTCTGTATTCGCCAATTATGCGAAAAGTACAGGAGCGCACACAAGAACTTACATATGGTGTTCGTTGACCTCGAAAAGGCATATGACCGGGTACCTCGTGAGGTTTTGTGGTGGGCCCTTAAGGAGAAAGGTATGCCAGGGAAGTATGTGCAGTTGATCCGAGCGATGTACGGCAGATGCAGTACACAAGTCCGGTCCACGGCCGGCACTACCGCCAGTTTCAGTGTAGGCGTTGGCTTACATCAGGGGTCGGCGCTCAGTCCTTACCTCTTCCTGTTATTAATGGACGCCCTTACAGCGGACATACAGGAGGAGGTCCCCTGGTGTATGCTTTTCGCCGATGACATTGTTCTGGTGGGGGAGAGTGGGCCAGAGGTCCAGAGCAGATTGGAGGCATGGCGGCTAAGACTCGAGACGGTGGGTTTAAAGGTCAGCAAGAGCAAAACAGAGTACCTACATTGCGATTTTGGCGGTTTATCAAGACCCATGACCATAACCCTAACCGGCATGCCCCTACCAGTCTGCTCCGACTTCCGGTACCTTGGTTCACTCGTCCAAAGTGACGGTGAGGTGGACAGGGACGTTACGCATCGGATCAATTCTGGATGGATGAAGTGGCGACAGGTAACAAGCACCATTTGTGACCCACGGATGCCCCTCAAACTGAAGGGCAAAATTTACAAATCCGTAATAAGACCTGTCGTCCTGTATGGCTCAGAGTGTTGGGCATTGAAAAAGAAGGATGAGAAAAGAGTGCATGTCGCAGAGATGAGAATGCTGAGATGGATGTGTGGGGTTACCAGAATGGACAAAGTGAGGAATGAGTATATCAGAGGAAGCCTGAAAGTAGCGCCAGTGACAGAAAAAATGAGAGGTCAGCGTTTGTCGTGGTATGGGCATGTGATGAGACGGTGTGAAACGCATGCTACAAAGAGTGTGCTAAGTATGAATGTGGAAGGATGGAGAGGCAGAGGTAGACCGAGGAAAAGATGGATTGATTGCCTGAAAGAGGACATGAAGCAGAAGGGAGTGGATGTAAGTATGACGTCTGACAGAGAGGAATGGAAGAAAAAGACATGTTGCGCCGACCCCAAATGACTTGGGAACAGGGCAGGAAGATGATGATGATGATGACCAAACGTCATTTAAAATGTATAAGTGCTTCTTATGGAAGCTTGGAAATTAGGACATTTTTAATGTATGTCTAGATTACACACACTCTAAATGATATTCCGAGAGATATCATTTACCGGACAACAACCTTCAGATGTGTGTAAAAAATCTCTTTGTCTTTACATTTTTTGCAAGTAATGATATCATTGCATAATAATGATATCTCACTTTGTTCACTTTGCATAGGTTTATGAGAAGCTTAGGAATTAAATCATTTCATAAAACTAGAAAATAATGCTCACACAAAACTGGCCAATACCTAAGTCCCATTAAGTGATCTACCACATAATTCCGCCGAGTTTTAAAGTCGTTCAGGTCAATAGGTGGGACATGACCTCAATATTTGCTAACAATCAATACATATATTTAAAAAAGCTAACATTTACACAATTTAAAAATATTCCTCTTGGATCATTTTATCGACAATTTTCGCTAGTATTAATTTGTAGTTAGCAACAAGAAAGGGCAGCAACAGCCCCGATTGACGGCCACGGCAGTAGCCGAGAGGTGTCGTTGTCACGAGGCAGTCCGACGGTAGGTAATTGGACAATTTGTCGCGTGACACCCGTCTCGCGAGTTCGCACTCGTTTGACCTGACTGCCAAGCGCCCACTAACTCACATTCAATACGAAACACCTACTTGGGGAGACAGCAGCGAGCCATCAATTATTTACTTTACGCAGAACGCTTTCATGCATATTCTAGCTGTCAACTCATTAACTGCGGCCGATCTGATTGATTGATGCGTTTGATACGTGCACTTGCTTACCCTTGTAACGAGTCTTGCTTGTCGACAGCGAATTAGTAAGCAGCACTGAATCGAAACCAGCTGTCTTTGATTGATGAAGTTGAATGGAAAGATAAGATTCATTATCGTTTTTTGCCATTACTGTTAGACTTTTCTCCGGACTTGTCTACGGCATTCATCAATAACTCCAGTTATACTGTAAACAGTGGCACAGCTTCTTTATTCTGCTGCCCTTATATTTTTTTCAATAATGTTATCCTAAAATATTCTCCATAGCATACACGCTTTGCAGCGTCTTAGCGCTTATATGTTGTAGACGGTCGTCATTCATACGCCAATTGTACTAGAGGGCAATAAGAATCACTGACCTCACTTAACTGACATTACTCAATCAGCTTCCTGCCGACCGAGTTGTCTAGTGGACCCGTTCTTGTACCTCTGCTGTTCTGGGAAAGGTAATACGAAGGTTAAACTAAATAATAGGTAGCAATATCGAAGTAAAGATTACCTTCCTAACCTAAATGTGCCTTACGTCCCTTCTGCCGTTTCAGTGTTCCTCCATCCAACTTCTTTCAAGTTAATCAAGTAGATTGATAGAAATAAATCTTGAGTTGTTGCCTTTATTTCAAAAGGATGAGTACTCCCCATGAACTAGATAGATACAATCTATACTACTAACCTTCACGGATTACTGAAATAATCGTATTACAGCACTATTTCATTCAACTAAGTAATTTATAAGCCCAGTTACATTGTAAGTTTACTAGGTCAAAATAAGCAAATGCAATGTCTTCCAAGTAGGCATTCTAGTGGAGTTGTAAATCACTGGCTTGGTGATTCATTTTACATACGGATATACTCGTAAGGACCTACAGTGCATTAAGCCGAGCACCACAGATTTACTGCTCTGTAGGCGATACCTCATTTCTGGTACAATGATTTGTAAATCAACCGCGAGGCGACCAACTTAGAGGTGTTATAAAGACGCAATTTGCAGGACAATGTCTCCAGAAACGGGTCGGGCACAAATCTGCATAATAGGTAGAAACAGACACAAATCATTCACCGGTATACACCTACGGGATTAAGTTCATTCACATTCACTTCAATGGAAACTTAGAATGCAATCTGTATGGAAAACGATATTCTATTGTACTTGAAGCCTTGTTAGCCCAGTCTAGCACTAAAGTATAAACAACGTTGCTTTATTATGGAAAAACAGACTTGACATTAACAGTTGTTCAAACATGGTTTCAATTATTTCAATCGTACTAATGTATAATGGATGTTTCCTTCAGTAAGCAGGAGAAACTACTGGCTTCTGGCTAGTAATCCATGTAACACAAAATATTCGTTTTGATATTACCAACAAGTCCTTACTAAGCAATAACTGAAAAAAGTATTTTACAAAACTAGTTGAGTTAATTCACAAATAACCAAACCTTGATAAAAGACAAACGAATTTCATTTACGAGCTACTAATAACAGATTTCTAATAACAAAACTGAATTTGTCTAATAAGAACTATAGTTATGTAGTCACTATTTTTATGTAACAGGTTACTCAATTGTTTGTTATTTGTTACTCAAAACTTTTTTCAGACTGTTCCTGGTTCATGGGTAGGTAAGACTGTTATTGAAAACGTCCATTAACATTAAACTTAGATACTGTAAACACAATAGTTCCTCATTGTTTACTACCAACACACTGTTTAATTAATTTCTTGTGTCAGAATAGGTAAGATAATTAGTATTTGAACCTACAAATCGATCCATTTCGTCTAACACAATCCAATAAAATTAACAGTTACTGGAAAACTGCAAACCATAACACGAATCAGTGAAAGTAGTTCTTCAAAGTAAAGTAAATTACAAAAATAAATCAAAGATTGCGACTTCCGAAACAATGTAATTGGTGTTAGATTTTCACTGAAATCGACGATAAGTTTTCTTGGAAACTCGATTGTTTTTCCTTTGTAAATAATTTAGTGTCCGTTTACTTTCGATATCGACATCGCAAAAAAACATAGTTAGGTATTAGCTATAGTAACGATGCTTTTAAATTTATTTTCGACATTTTAGTAGAGTAAATAAACTGTCGGAAGAATACAAAGCTTGAAATGATTATGATGAATACAGCAGAAAGACAAAAGCTTTCAGTTATTCAGATCACTTAGCTTTTATTTCGCACGTCTTCCATTGTTCTCAGACTTAGTGGTTTTTGATTGATATGAAAGTGAACTCTGTCCTTGATATAATAATAAGGTTAAGACCCCGTGTAAAGACCTTTTGATTATTCTTTTTTATATGTAGATACTGTCTTTATGTCACGATCTTCGCTTAAGGAAAGAATTCGCTGTTGCTTATTTTAGAGTTCATCGATCTTGTAATAAATTAGCCGTTTTATAAATATTAGTTCGTATTAGGTATATTCTTCATGAAACCTACATCTTTTCATGTACCAAGTTCCCTAAGTTCTATATCTTAAACTAGCCGTTTTCCCGCCGTTTCACCCGCGTCCCGTGGGAGCTACTGCCTGCACCTAGGGCTGCCATCTCGAATTTCGCCAAACCCGGACATACATTAAAAAAACCCGGACATTTGGCGCAAAACCCATTTTTTCCCCGAACGAGTACGATTTTTATTAAACAAAATAATACCTAATTTGGAATCCATTTACTACTAACATATACTTAAATTCAATGAGGTGCTTCCTTAGATGAAAAGTGTCCGGGTTTTCCCCGGACACTTCTTGAAACCCCGCCCGGACGGCCCCCGGACGGCCTCCAAACGAGGACAAATCCGGGGAAACCCGGACGGATGGCAGCCCTACCTGCACCAGATACCGCAGACCGCAGATAATATAGCTTTCTAATGGTGAAAGAATATTTAAAATCGGTCCAGTAGTTTTTGAGTTTATCCATTACAAACAAACAAAGTTTTCCTCTTTTTAATACTTATTAGTATAGATAATATTGAAGCTTGTATTGAACCTTTAACATTCCTTAAATCTCTACGAGCAGTGATAACTCAACACACCTTCACAATAACATTACTAACTCATTCGACCTACATGTAGTAGGTGTGCCTTAGTGAATCCCAATAAAATCCCCTCAGCAAGTTTCAAATTACTCCCTCTATAAACCAAACTATACCTCTCGAAACGTACGTACCATACATCTTGTATCGCAGGAACATTATTCCGACACCCACGTAAGGTGAATGCGCCCGACTTTTGTTCAAATTAGCCGTGTATTCTTATCCTGGTAATGTTTGACTTATCTTTATTTTCTCAGCGGGGAATTTTACTTTTAAACAAGCGTTTGCACTAAACGTATTTTTTTCTAATCTCCATTTTAACCTGTTGTTTATTTATTGTCGGTACTGTATAATTTTATCAATTTTAGCATCTGTGACTAGTGAAGTTCATGAAAATCACGGTGTACAAAAACGATAGGGTCATCGTGTGATCATTTTAGCTTAGACAAGCTAATTGGGAATACTCGTTGGTAACGCTATTAGAAACTCATCGCGGTTCACCAACTAATTTGTACACAGTAATCGGCTGTTTCGTACTACTTAAAATGTCTTATCTTTTTAGTGTATTTAGCTAAATTGTTCACAGCTTGATTCCAATAAAGATAGCGCGGTATTGAGCAATATCCGCAAGCACTCACTTAGTATTATCATATTTATCATATTTGAGTAAGAACCAATATAAATAGCCTCAGTATTTGTTCAAGCTTTTAGCGTTTCACAAGCGATACTAAACAAATACGTTTAATATGATATTTCGGTATCATAATATGACAGCTTAAGTAGATAAATAATGTAAGTAGGCACATTATGTATGTATTTGTATAAATCGCATACATACATTATACATCAAATCAACACTCAACACAATAACAATGTAACGGTAAACAATATATGTAATATTAAGTATTATGTAAAATAACTGGAACTGTTACGCGGTGTCCTGCGTGAGCGACGAACGCGACGCGACGCGACGCAACACGACGCGACGTAATGCGACGCGATGCTATACGCGACAGATGTCCTACGTGATTTTGGTCATTACTTCTCAAATCATGGAGAAGTTGTGTTACAATTTTGCTTGAAAGTTCATATTTAAAGTACAGACAGCAACAATCTTCCAACTTGTTTGTACTAATAAACGATTTCTTTAATATTTATGTTTTTTTTTGTCCCACAACAATCAACGCTTCTGAATAGTTCGCGGTGTCGCGTCTGGTCGCCCTCAAAACAAGTACGCGTTACGTCGCGTCTCGCCGCAGACTGTCACATAGGCCGCATGTAGGGAATTCCTTTGAGTTGATCGCGTTCGTCGCGTTCGCAGCGTCGCGTCGCGTCGCGTTCGTCGCTCACGCAGGACACCGCGTTAGCGTTAAGGCCACAATAAGGAATAGCCATAAAATTAGTAAATGAAATCTTACCGCGAAAATTTAAATATTTAATTCCCAATGGAATCCAGAGGAGAGATTTTTGGGAAAAACTGATTTGTTAAAACGCACGGGAAACAAAAAACAGCTAGGTAGCAGTCGCGTTAAAAAACGGACATGTCGTTTTATATTTTACCGTAACGGTAATCAAAATTTAAATAACACAATAGGACAACATTAGTATCTGAAATTACATATTGCGTTAAGCAGTAACTGTTCTTTCATGAATGTATGTACGGTGGTGCTTAAGCGAAGAACGGAAATGAGAATGATTTTGCAAATGATGGTCAAGATCAAAGGTGTTGCGTTCCAGCTACTATTAATTTCTAAGTTGAGGACACTTAAACAAATTTTGACACTACAAAAACAGCACTCGAAATTTTACATCTTGCAATGTCTTTATGGTAGTTATGAAGATTACAAATAAAAGGGCGGACCTATTATACTTACCTGGACTGTTCAATATGTTCCAGCACTAGAATCCGTGTCAAGTCTTACGTTTCGAAACCGCTATTGACAGATAGGTACGTCTTTCAACAATGTCTCCATTTTTATGAAAGTGTAAGTTCATTGCTATTCCTTGGCAATTTGTTGCAACACTTGCATTTACATCTTTATCCATCCTTCCATCGTCTTTATTGATGTTGGTTTTAAATTGCTTTCTACCTTCCAGTTCATCAACGGCAAGTCGGTGATGTACCACGAGATCGGACACCTACCATTCGAGGCAGAGATTACAAACGTGGTGAGCTTCAACAGTAGCAACCTGCTTACCGTCGTCGTGGACAATACACTGCTCAGTGACACTGTCCCACAAGGTGTCATCAAGACTGTTTATGACGGGTGAGTTTTCAATTGAACTCTGCTTAGAAGTTGGTTTTTCATGAGTTTTAGTGGTCGAATTAATAAAGACGCGTGTGTCATGGGTGGTTCTCTGATTATGGTACCAACACACTTCGTCGATGGAAAGCAAAATGTTAAGTCGTCATTTTATTGTTTGTACTAGGTATGTCTAACTCTGCCTACCTAAGTAGGTGCTTACTCTGCATAAATTGTACATAACTGTTAACTTGACGAAAAGGATAATTTAAGAACAAAATTCATTTGGTAAACAGTCGTTAATTAATACCTACAGATTGAGTGCAGCTAGAAATGACCGGAAAATAAATATCATTACCGTTCCCGGATACTTAATGAGCTTGCAAACATTTGTTCACGGCTCTTGCTTTGAAAACAATAAAGTCTGTTTACAATAACATTCTAAATTTAAAGGCTTGCTGCATTCTCAATATTCAAGTTACTTAGCAGTATTTTACGCAAACGTTAGCATTCTTGTTTCTTTTACTCTAAGACCTACATACTATGCTATAATATATCTCTTTACTTCTATGACTGCCGATCACTTTGCCTCCCCTTTCACCTCTTCTCTCCTTCTTTTTTCTATCTCTTAATACATCAAAATATAAATACATATATGCATCTCTCCTAAAGGCCAAACCGATTTCATCAAGAGCAACAATACACATTTGACTTCTACAACTACGCCGGCATTCACCGAACTGTTTTCCTGTACTCCACGCCTCAGGTGTACATCGATGACGTCATCGTCAACACAGACATCCAAGGACTCACAGGTCAGTCTAACTGATTATTTAAAGGTCAAACAAAAACATTAACAGGACTAAATATAATGCAGGCCTAGATTTATGCAAGTGATTAATGATAACCTTGATCTTTAATTAAATAATGGAGTGTATACTTGCCAACCCAGTGCACCATGATTACAATTCATGATGAATTAACTCTTTAAAACTATAATATATTTACTTTTGACGACCTCGCTGGCGCAATGTTCACCATGCCGGACTGCCAAACCTGAGTTTATCAGTTGTGTTAGCACCCATAACACAAGTTAATTAATAACTTACCATGGAGCTAACCGACCGTGTGTGAAAAGGTGTCCCGACATTATTTATTTATTACAGGTTTCGTAGTATACAATGTGACAACGAAAGGTCCGAATTCAGACAAAGTTCAGTGCATTGTACAGATATTCGATAAGAACGATACGCAAGTGACGGCGTATAATGACTGCGCTGGACTGTTGGAGATCGGCAATGCCCACTTCTGGTGGCCTTACCTCATGCATCCCAACCCTGGATACTTGTACACGTTTAAGGTAAGGCCCTTTACCTTAATATAATTGAAAATAAAATCATAGCCCGTTAGGCATCCTTGCACCACCTCACACCTTCAAAATAAAGATTTTGATAATTGCCGTGTATTCATTGTACATAAAAGGCTTAGTCGATTGCATAACAAGTTTAATGAAGTTGATATTTTTGTTTCCTCTCTTCAACATTTCAAGCGCCAACTGGTTCAAACAATCACTTAACACAAACTGCCCTAGTACCACTTGTCACCTTTATTATCTTATTATTTTTCTAATTATTTGTACACAAAATTGTTTGCAACATGTTTTTGTTTTTCCCTGTGTTGTTTTTATTTGTTCATAGATTATCGTATAGCATGTAGTGTTTACCGATTAATATTGTACATCTAGTCGTAATTTTGTGCACTATACTTAACAATGTATTGATGTAACAATTGTAGGTGAACCATTAAATAAAATAAAAAAAAGGTCCTAATTAGACCGAAAAGGAAAATATATTCATTTTCCTTTTATTTTTCCTCGTGGCTAAAATTGCTTTATTTTCAACACTCACCTCGATTATTGAACTCGTACCTGCAATATGAGAAAATAAGGATAAAGTTAATTTATATGTTTGCATAATTCAAAGGGGAAAAACGTAAAAGCTATAATTATAATTGTCTGTTTCTTTTTAATATATTTTACAACACAACTTAATTGGACATAGAAAAGTTCATATCGGACGGCAAAAAAATCTGACAAAGACAAAAGTATACATTCTTTCCAAAATAATATTCCATATTGTTTTCAGGCGTCGCTTATAGGCCCACAAGGCGAAATAATTGACAGCTACAGTCAAAAGATTGGCATCAGGACAGTCACGTGGTCCAATACTTCCATCTACCTAAACGACAAACCACTTTATCTGAAAGGATTCGGCATGCATGAAGATTCAGACGTAAGGAGTCTCATATTTTAAAACTTTCTGGACAAAACATTTAACATATTATATTTTTTTTGACCAGAAGCGTTTTGTTAACAGAAATATTTTCTGCATACTTACTCATTCGTAATTATAATAATTGCAGCTAAGAGGCAAAGGATGGGACCCAGTTTTATGGGTAAAGAATTTCAACTTAATCAAATGGTTAGGCGCCAACGCATTCAGAACATCCCACTACCCTTACGCCGAAGAGATATACCAGCTCGCTGACGAATATGGCATCATGATCATCGATGAATGCCCCAGCGTCGATACAGAGTGAGTCATAGATAGATCTAGTCATAAGAGCAAACCAGTCCCATGTTGGGCGCCAGAATTATTGCTATGACAATAGAATATGATGAATTATTTGTTAATCTTCAAATTTATATTTTAGTGGTTTCTCGGACGCATTACTAACCAAACACAAGCAATCGCTGACGGAACTGATCCGACGGGACAAGAACCATCCAAGTGTTATTATGTGGTCCATCTCCAACGAGCCACGGTCTGCCAACAAATTAGCTGACAGATACTTTGGGTAAGCAAGTATTTACTGATTTGGTAGGTCTTTATGTAATTTTCAAAAACTTTTTTGTTAGTGAAAATGAGTCTTCTAGTCAATCATAATTTTAATATCTTTTGTTGAATCATTTTGTATCGTCTTTGCAGGGAAGTCGTTCGTCACGTCAAATCTATGGATCTCTCCAGGCCTGTTACCATCGCTATCTCTGCCGGCGCTTCTAGTGATAAATCCGTGAGTGTGTTAAACATACAGTGCCGTCCTTATCGATAAGCGAAAAATAATTATTAAAAATTATAAAAACATTTGACTTTGACTTCTTTTCTTCCACATTCAGGGTCGTCACTTAGACGTGATCAGTTTCAACCGCTACAACGGTTGGTACGCGAACCCGGGCCACACGACACAAATCACCAACAATGTGGTCGAGGAGGCGACCAACTGGCACCGCATACACAACAAGCCCATCATCATGACTGAGTATGGAGCTGACACCATTGCTGGGTTGCACTTGGTAAGTATCGTTACGTCATGCAATAGTCGTTGTGGCCCAATGGGCTTCTATCACTGTTTACTTTAAAACTTCAATGAAAAAATTCTTAGTAAACATTTGTCTTAAGGAAACATTTGATGTTGTCGGTGAACTTGGGCTTAAATGGTTCCGACAAAAGGAGGATTGTGTGCACTTACTTGTTGTACCTACTAGTTGTAGGTATAAAATTATTATACCTAGTAATATTCGATGTCAGTAGGCAGTGAGATTTTTGGTTCTTCTAATTTGGCATGACTTCCATTGGAAAACGTTTTACATAAATCTATCAAATTTAAAAGTATTATGAACTTATATTATAATATAAGTGTAAATCTCTTAAGAATCTCTTAGTGGCATTTCAATGGCGTTATCAAAACTTAATTAGGTATTTAAACTTCTTTCGTTTTTTTATTTTCCAGTACCCTGAATACATTTGGTCGGAAGAGTACCAGTGCGTGTTAATCGCAGAACACTTCAAGGCGTTCGATCACCTGCGGAGGGCTGGCTTCTTCGTCGGAGAGTTCATATGGAACTTCGCTGACTTCAAGACGCCGCAGTGTTAGTATCCATTTTTTTTAAATTAACATCCATTAAGTCATTCATTCTTTCTTCGAATCATAGCCACATTGACTACTACTCAAATTATGTCTGCTTTGCTTATAATCAATCAGAAATAGGGTCTTGTTTTTGCCAATCAAGAGGTGATTGAGTAGACTCTCTAAATCAGAAACCAGAAAGTTTCTTGCCACTAACTTCACGTTCGGCTTGTTGCCTAGGGAGGGTAGGCAAAGGCCCTCAGCGTCGTCGAGACCGCCTGCAGCCACACATTCGACACCTCAAGTGGTTGCGTTGTAAGAAATGAATGTCCTTAATGTCTTTTATGACGATATAATGCTATGTGAACACAGGATTGGAGGTGGTGGTGAATCGACTTAGTGCTCGTGATCAGAATGCATGGCATCTGTAAGACTGAATGATTTGCATGGTTGAGAAATATTTCGAATGATTTATTGAGCCCTTCCACGACTAGATAATTATAATTTAAAAAAGTCAATTGAAGATACGGGAGATATTTCTGAGATAATAGATTTCTTTCAAGGACATCCAAGGCCTTTTGTTTTGTGAGTAGGGCTGCCATCCGTCGGGGTTTCCCCGGATTTGTCCTCGTTTGGAGGCCGTCCGGGGTCCGTCCAGCAAAACCCGGACACTTTTCATGTAAGGAAGCACTTCATTGAATTTCAGTATATGTTAATAGTAAATGGATTACAAATTAGGTATTATTTTGTTTAAGAAAAATCGTACTCGTTCGGGGAAAAAATGCGATTTACGCCAAATGTCCGGGTTTTTTTTAATGATTGTCCGGGTTTGGCGAAATTCGAGATGGCAGCCCTATTTGTGAGAAAACTTTCTCCTTGACCAGTAAAGCATGACATTTCATCGAATGGAGCATCCTTGATACTAAGCATATACAGAAATCTACGTGCATTGAAAGAGCGGCATATTTCTTACTCTTATCACTTTTATTTATATCACACATCTAATTGTGCCATTTATTTTTGCAGCAATAACCCGTGTTGGTGGCAACAAAAAGGGTATTTTCACCCGCAACCGACAGCCGAAGGCCGCGGCACATCTCTTGAGGTCTCGCTACCACGCGCTCGCCACCTCCGACTACGGCATGCCCCTTGCCGAGACTACATACTACATCAGCGACAACAAGCCAGCCAATCACGAGGAGTTGTAGACCCTGCCATACCCACCAAATTCTTTATTATCTACTAAGTATAGGTTTTTAGACATGCAATGGAGTTCGATAGTTTGAGGAGTAGAACACTCGCCTAGGTAATTGCGGATATTTTTGGAACTAAATGTTTAACAAGTGAGCAATGACGACACTAGCGCCGAAGCCGACAAGCTTATTTTCTGCTAACGATATTGTTTTAGGAACACTAGTACGTCCAATTAAAAACCGATCAATAGTCCGTTATTTATATTTATAGACCAAAAAGCAGGCTAGGTCCTACAGATTACAGAGACTTTAAAGCTTGTGCCACAATTATGCGATTACGCGTTGGTACTTAATAATATCAAAACTTGTGTATTTTTTACGTTCTGCAAACTTATATTACTTAGTAGATACAATGTAAAATGTAAGATATCCCGACCAAATTGTAGAACTCGTTTACATAAATGCCTTATGTATTAATATGACCAAACGTTATTGTTAGTAAATAGTATTTGCGATAATTAATAGTACAAGAAATCTGCTATTTCATGAGAGGATTTTTTATCCCTTTCCAAACTATACGTATTTTAATATTGAAGTTAAGTAGATGGATAGATTTCGCGTTGGATGAGAACAACGAGTTTGCTTAGGTTTAGTTATGTGTGTGTTTAAAGCTATCCTAACAGACACACAAGTACTAAATAAACAAAGCCCGCAAGAATTTTCATAAGTACATATAGATATTACCTATAGCGTTTGTCTAGCTAGAGATAGAATGGAAATACCATGGAAAATACACAAAAACCTGTTGTTACTAAGTTGTTGTATTTTGATCTAAAAATGTGTGTACAACAATCTAAAGCAAATATCGTGTGTAATAATTGTTATTATTATTCAATGTAATGAATAAACATGTAAATATTTATTGTAATTATGCAAATAAAGTACAAAATAAATGCGATCGTTGTATTTTTTTCAACGTCATTTAATTTTCAGATCGTATAATGAAACGTACTTGTCATAAAGAATTAAAAAAAAACAGCAACTCTACGGAACCGCACAGTAGGTACTGCGGCCTTCAGAAGCAGTTTTAGGTATGCTGCTACTAAATGCTAGAACAATATTTCCCCGCCAATAAGAGATATCGAAACCTTTGGTACTTTTAGAACACACCTACGAAAGATCTTGCTTGAATCACAAAAACAACTTAGTATGATCGCAAACACATCCATAACAATAGTGATAGCACTTCATCGCCATATTCCGGTTTAGTCGTGGTCAGTTGTCTGAAAGAAATGAAAAAAAGATATGTAAGCATAATAACACATTGTTACCCGTCAATATTAATGACCCTAACGGCTAGTTTTTTCATCAAAAGTAAAAGTTAAAGTAATGTCTAAAATAAAAGTAACGGTCAAATTCGTTTTTTCAAGGCTAAAGTGACAGCAAAACTAATAGAAAAATTGAATTTGACCGTTACTTTTACTTTAGACATTACTTTGACTTTTACTTTGGCTTTAACTTTTGATGAAGAAACTGGCTGTAAATAGTTCATAATTAAACAAATATTAACCAATAGGATTGAGGAGCGGAGATTTTGTGCAATCCTATTGGTTAATATTTCTCAGTTTCTCCACTCCGCAGCCTAGCTCCGCTCCGGTGGACAGGCAGCCTAATAGTCGATATTTAAACAACACACACAGAACATAAAACACTAATTATTAAGACTTACCTTATTTCAAATATACACAGCACTGAGCACTAATTACGCCCTAATTGTTCGGTTTAATCGACATCCGTACGTCATTGTAGGGATCCAGCAGAATACCAGCGTCAGGTATTCTGCCTGCATGACACAGATTGACCAACAAGACATACTGCACCGCCGCGTTTGTGGTGAATAAACGTTTTATCCTCTAACTAAAGTTTAAAAAAACCCACAAAGCGATTTCGGCCCGACCCGGGAATCGAACCCGAAACCTCGTGCACTGCAATTACGCTGACGACCACTAGACCAACGAGGCAGTCACTAATGGCCCTGATGGCTCACTAACGTATAGTTATCGGCACGTATATTGAGCCCTGACCTTCACCTGCGCAGAAGCGATTTATTAAATAAAAAAAAAATAAAAAAATAAATTATTAAAAAAAATAATGTTTACAAAAAAGAACACTAATCCAACAGAAACAAGTTTTCCTGTTACAAGGATGATACAATTAATGTGCTTACAAATATACTAGAACTAGAATATGAATAACGATAGATTCGGAAAATGCATTATTTGCTAGTGGACCGCCCGAACTAGGTTTAATTTAAACCTGTGTTTCAGGTCATCACTTACAATCCAGTTTCATTATGGCAGAAAGTTTTAGTTAAAACGAAAATATATTCTATTACAATAAATAACTACACAACTAAGCTTAGCATACAATAGTACACATAATATAACTACATCTATGGAATAATACAAAAATAAACATTAACAAGTAGAACAGACTAAATCTTATCTTATTGGTTTATTGCCTTATGTGTACAGTGCGCATAGCGATCCCCACTCTTCCGCCGAGAGCTCAATATCCGTGCCGATAACTATAGTAGGTGCAAGACCATCTGTCACTTTCTTGGAAACATTTTTTTTTAATTCTCAAAAGTAAACCTCCCTTTAAATAAAACTACTTTTACGGATTTTATCGCGGTTATATTATATTATTTAATCCCGACGTTTCGGATCCTTTACAGCATCCATGGTCACGGGCAGACTAAGGTGTTGGTCGTCTTGATATATTAGTTACAAACAGCTACCCTACATTTTTGTTAATTATTATTGACAATCCGATTCACGCAAAACGAGCTCACTGTATCCTTAGGTCGAGCAGTTGTAGGCTTGGATTTTTTGATTATTTGGATAAAATCCGTAAAAGTAGTTTTATTTAAATGTCCAATATTCGCGTAAGTGTCAGAAATCAATATAGTAAACCTCCCATTACAATAACAATAACTACAACTATCGAAATTACATCGAATCCATTAAATCCAATGTCACGTGCTGGCAACTTTTGCGAACCAATTTGACAAACAAGAAATGTCATGCGCTACTGTCAGTGTCAAGTGTCACGTGTAGCATATAAACAAACAAACCAACCAAAAATTGTTTAAAAACTTATTGAAATTCCTTAAAATGAGTTGCATACAATGTGAACAGATTTCCAAATACAAATGCCCTGTATGCAGACAGCCATAGTAAGTAAAAAGTGCCAAGTTTTTCATTATAACTTGGTCAGGAAATTAACATTTTTATAGCGAAAAAAAAGATCCAAAGTAAACAA